>NW_027047832.1:0-12500 GCF_025399875.1 Dalotia coriaria | reverse complement strand
TTCCAAAAAATTTTTTGTTAAATTTCAAAAATTTGAAACGAAATAAAGCTTTAATGCTTTAAAAAAAATTTGTCATGTGTTTTGCTTAAAAAGAAATTAAGTTTAAAGTGTTCAAAATAAGCATTTAAAAAAGGATTTAAATTTCCCTAGGTTTTAAAAACGAAAAAAAAACCGTTTTTACTTTTACCTTAAACCTTTTAAGCTGAAAACGGTTTTTAAAAAAATTTAAAAAAAATTAAATTCGTTAATTTTTATTTAAAAAAAAAAAAAAAATCTTTTTTTAAATTTTTAAGCTTTAAACGGAAACCCAAAACGTTTTTAAAAAAAATAATAATTTTCTTTTATCTTTTTACCTTTAAATTTTAAAAGAAAATTTTAAATTGTTTTTTATCTTGTTTGAAACGCAATTAAAAAAACGTTTAATAAAAAATTAAATTTTTTTAGTCGTTAAAGTTAAAAAAGCAATTAATAAAAGAATAAAAAATTCGTCGTTTTATGCTGTTTTACGCGTCAAAACGCAGATTAAAGCTCAAACGTGCTGTTTTGCTAAAATAAGCATTTTCAAGCATTTTAGATCGTTGAAATCGTTCAACAGGAAGCAATATTAATAAAAGGAATAATAAAAATTTCGTCGTTTTTATGATGTTTACGCGTTAAAACGCAGATTAAAGCTCAAAACGTGCTGTTTTTGCTAAAATAAGCATTTTCAAGCATTTAAGATCGTTGAAATCGTTCAAATAGTAGTGCTTTCAACATTAATAAAACGAATATCAAAATTCAATGTTTTATAAGCTGTTTTTCGCGTTAAAACGCAGATTAAAAGCTCAAAACGTAAAATTGTTTTGCTAAAATAAGCATTTTCAAGCATTTTAGATCGTTGAAATCGTTCAACAGACGCGCAATATTAATAAAAACAAATACAATAAAATTTCTGTCGTTTTTATGCTGTTTTACGCGTTAAAAACGCTGGATTAAAGCTCAAAACGCGCTGTTTTGCTAAAATAAGCATTTTCTGGCATTTTAGATCGCTGAAATCGTTCAAATAGACGCGCAATATTAATAAAAACGAATAATAAAAATTCGTCGTTTTATGCTGTTTTACGCGTTAAAACGCAGATTAAAAGCTCAAAACGTGCTGTTTTGCTGTAAATAAGCATTTTCAAGCATTTTAGATCGCTGAAATCGTTCAAATAGAAGCACATTAATAAAAACGAATAATAAAAATTGTCGTTTTTATGCTGTTTTACGCGTTAAAACGCAGATTAAAGCTCGCAAACGTGCTGTTTTGCTAAAATAAGCATTTTCAAGCATTTTAGGATCGTTGAAATCGTTCAAATAGACGTACATTAACAAAAACGAATAATGTACCCCGTCGTTTTTATGCTGTTTTACGCGCGTTAAAACGCAGATTAAAAGCTCAAACGTGCTGTTTTGCCAAAATAAGCATTTTCAAGCATTTTGTGATCAAGTTGAACCGTTCAAATAGAAGCAATTAAAAAAAACGAATAAGCAAAAATTCGTCGTTTTATGCTGTTTACGCGTTAAAAACGCAGATTAAAAGCTCAAACGTGCTGTTTTGCTAAAATAAGCATTTTCAAGCATTTAGATCGTTGAAATCGTTCAAATAGTATTAAATATTAATAAAAACGAATAATAAAAAATCCGTCGTTTTATGCTGTTTTACGCGTTAAAACGCAGATTAAAAGCTCAAACGTGCTGTTTTGCTAAAATAAGCATTTTCTGCCATTTTAGATCGCTGGAAATCGTTCAAATAGACGCGCAAATATTAATAAAAAACGAATAATAAAAATTTGCCGTTTTATGTTGTTTTACGCGTTAAAACGCAGATTAAAGCCTGCAAAACGTGCTGTTTTGCTAAAATAAGAATTTTCAAGCATTTTTTTAGATCGCTGGAACCGTTCAACAGACGCAATAAAAATAAAAACGAATAATAAAAAATTTCGTCGTTTTATGCTGCCTTTACGCGTTAAAACGCAGAATAAAGCCCAAAACGTGCTGTTTTGCTGTAACAAGCATTTTCAAGCATTTTAGATCGTTGAGATCGTTCAAATAGACGCAATATTAATAAAAAACGAATAATAAAATTTCGTCGTTTTATGCTGTTTTACGCGTTAAAACGCAGATTAAAGCCTCAAATCAGCGTTTTGCTAAAAATAAGCATTTTCAAGCATTTTAATCGTTAAAGTCATTCAACAGACGCAATATTACTAAAAACGAATAATAAAATTCGTCGTTTTTATATGCTGTTTTACGCGCTAAAACGCAGATTAAAGCTCAAAACGTGCTGTTTTGCTGCTGTAAATAAGCATTTCGCTTTTTAGATCAAGTTGAAATCGTTCAAATAGACGTGCAATAAAAATAAAAACGAATAATAAAAATTTCGTCGTTTTATGTTGTTTTACGCGTTAAACGCAGAATAAAGCTCAAACGTGCTGTTTTGCTAAAATAAGCATTTTCAAGCATTTTAGATCGTTGAAATCGTTC
This sequence comes from Dalotia coriaria, assembly GCF_025399875.1. Classification (NCBI taxonomy): domain Eukaryota; kingdom Metazoa; phylum Arthropoda; class Insecta; order Coleoptera; family Staphylinidae; genus Dalotia; species Dalotia coriaria. The sequence continues at coordinate 9,995 of NW_027047832.1, read as the reverse complement.
AAATAGAAGCAATATTAACAAAAAACGAATAATGTACCCGTCGTTTTATGTTGCTACGTTAAAACGCAGATTAAAGCTCAAAACGCTGTTTTAAGCAAAATAAGCATTTTCAAGCATTTTAGATCGTTGAAATCGTTCAAATAGAAGCTAAATATTAATAAAAAAAAACGAATAATAAAAATTCTGTCGTTTTTATGCTGTTTTACGCGTTAAAAACGCAGATTAAAGCTCAAACGTGCTGTTTTGCTAAAATAAGCATTTTCAAGCATTTTAGATCGCTGAAATCGTTCAAATAGAAGCAATATTAATAAAAAACGAATAATAAAAATCTGTCGTTTTATGCTGTTTTACGCGTTAAAACGCAGATTAAAAGCTCAAACGTGTGCTGTTTTGCTAAAATACATTTTCAAGCACGTAGATCGCTGGAAATCGTCTCAAATATAGCTACCATTAATAAAAAGCGAATAATAAAAATTTCCGTCGTTTTTGATGTTTACGCGTTAAAACGCAGATTAAAGCTTCCGCCAAAACGTGCTGTTTTGCTAAAATAAGCATTTTCAAGCATTTTAGATCGTTGAAATCGTTCAAATAGAATAATATTAATAAAAAAACGAATAATAAAAAATTCGTCGTTTTATGCTGTTTTACGCGTTAAAACGCAGATTAAAAGCTCAAAACGTGCTGTTTTGCTGCGATAAGCATTTTCAAGCATTTTAGATCGCTGAAATCGTTCAAATAGACGCAATATTAATAAAAACAAATAATAAAAATTTCGTCGTTTTATGCTGTTTTACGCGTTAAAACGCTGATTAAAAGCTCAAAACGTGCTATAAAATAAGCATTTGCATTTAGATCGCTGAAATCGTTCAAATAGACGCAATATTAATAAAAACGAATAATAAAAATTCGTCGTTTTTATGTTGTTTTACGCGTTAAACGCAGATTAAAGCTCAAACGTGCTGTTTTGCTAAAATAAGCATTTTCAAGACGGATCGTTGAAATCGTTCAAATAGAAGGCTATTACTAAAACGAATAATAAAATTCCTGTCGTTTTATGCTGTTTTACCGCGTTAAAACGCAGGACAAAAGCTCAAACGTGCTGTTTTGCTAAAATAAGCATTTTCAAGCATTTTAGATCGTTGAACTGTTCAAATAGAAGTAATATTAATAAAAACGAATAATAAAAATTCGTCGTTTTATAAGCGTTTTACGCGTTAAAAAGGCAGATTAAAAGCTCAAAACGCTGTTTTGCTAAAATAAGCATTTTCAAGCATTTTAGATCGTTGAAATCGTTCAAATAGAAGCAAATATTAACAAAAAGCGAATAACAAAATTTTCGTCGTTTTATGATGTTTTACGCGTTAAAAAACGCAGATTAAAAGTCCTCAAAACGTGCTGTTTTGCTAAAATACATTTTCAAGCATTTTAGATCGTTGAAATCGTTCAAATAGAAGCTATTAATAAAAAACGAATAATAAAAATTCGTCGTTTTATAAGCTGTTTTACGCGTTAAAACGCAGATTAAAAGCTCAAAACGTGCTGTTTTGCTAAGATAAGCATTTTCTCGCTATCGATCGCTGGAAATCGTTCAACAGACGCAATATTAATAAAAACAAATAATAAAAATTTTGCCGTTTTATGCTGTTTTACGCGTTAAAACGCTGGATTAAAAGCTCAAAACGTGCTGCTTGCTAAAATAAGCATTTTCAAGTATTTTAGATCGTTGAAATCGTTCAAATAGACGCAATATTAATAAAAAACGAATAATAAAAATTCGTCGTTTTTATGCTGTTTTACGCGTTAAAACGCAGATTAAAGCTCAAAATCGTGCTACTTTACAAATAAGCATTTTCAAGCATTTTAGATCGTTGAACCGTTCAAATAGAGCAATATTAATAAAAAAAACGAATAATAAAAATTCGTCGTTTTATGCTGTTTTTACGCGTTAAAAACGCAGATTAAAGCTCGCAACGTGCTGTTTTGCTAAAATAAGTATTTTCAAGCATTTTAGATCGTTGAAACCGTTCAAATAGACGCATTATTAATAAAAAACGAATAATAAAAAATTTCGTCGTTTTATGCTGTTTTACGCGTTAAAAAGCAGATTAAAAGCTCAAAACGTGCTGTTTTGCTAAAAATAAGCATTTTCAAGCATTTTAGATCGCTGAAATCGTTCATTAAATAGAAGCAATATTAATAAAAACGAATAATAAAAATTTCGTCGTTTTATGCTGTTTTACGCGTTAAAACGCAGATTAAAGCTCAAAACGTAGCTGTTTTGCTAAAATAAGCATTTTCAAGCATTTTAGATCGTTGAAATCGTTCAAATAGACGCACATACAAAATACGAATAATAAAAAATTTCGTCGTTTTATATGCTGTTTACGCGTTAAAACGTGCAGATTAAAGCTCAAAACGTGCTGTTTTGCTAAAATAAGAATTTTCAAGCATTTTAGATCGTTGAAATCGTTCAACAGACGCGCAACAAAAAATAAAAAACGAATAATAAAATTCGTCGTTTTTATGTTGTCTTTTACGCGTTAAAACGCAGAATTTCAAAACGTGCTGTTTTGCTAAAATAAAGCATTTTCAAGCATCTTTAGATCGTTGAGATCGTTCAAATAGACGCATATTAATAAAAACGTGAATAATAAAATTTTGTCGTTTTGCTGTTTACGCGTTAAAACGCAGATTAAAGCCTTCAAATCGTGCTGTTTTGCTAAAATAAGTATTTTCAAGCATTTTTTAATCGTTAAAGTCAGTTCAAATAGACGCAATATTAATAAAAACGAATAATAAAATTCGTCGTTTTATGCTGCCTTTACGCGTTAAAAGCAGATTAAAGCTCAAAACGCTGTTTTGCTAAAATAAGCATTTCAAGCTTTTAGATCGTTGAAATCGTCTCAAATAGACGCAATAAAAATAAAAAACGAATAATAAAATTCTGTCGTTTTATGTTGTTTTACGCGTTAAAACGCAGAATAAAAGCTCAAAACGCTGTTTTGCTAAAATAAGCATTTTCTGCCATTTTAGATCGTTGAAATCGTTCAAAATAGAAGTAATAATAAAACGAATAATAAAAATTCGTCGTTTTTATGTTGTTTTACGCGTTAAAACGTGCAGACAAAGCTCAAAACGTGCTGTTTTGCTAAAATAAGCATTTTCAAGCATTTTTAGATCGTTGAAATCGTTCAAATAGAAGCAATAATAAAAACGAATAATAAAAATTTCGTCGTTTTGTATAAAGCTGTTTTACGTTAAAACGCAGATTAAAGCTCAAACGTGCTGTTTGCTAAACCAGCAATTTCAAGCATTTTAGACGTTGAAATCGTTCAAATAGACGCAATAAAATAAAACGAATAATGGGAAAATTTCGTCGTTTTATAAAGCGTTTTACGCGCGTTAAAACGCAGAATAAAGCTCAAAACGTGCTGTTTTGCTAAAATAAGCATTTTCAAGCATTTTGATCGCTGGAAATCGTTCAAATAGAAGCAATATTAATAAAACGAATAATGTAAAAAATTCGTCATTTTGGCGCTGTTTTACGCGTTAAAACGCTGATTAAAGCTCAAACGTGCCGTTTTGCTAAAATAAGCATTTTCAAGTATTTTGTGATCGTTGAAATCGTTCAAATAGACGCAATATTAATAAAAACGAATAATGTACCCGTCGTTTTATAAGCGTTTTTTACGCGTTAAAACGCGGCGATTAAAGCTCAAACGTGCTGTTTTGCTAAAATAAGCATTTTCAGCATTTAGATCGTTACGCTGAATGTTCAAATAGAAGCACATTAATAAAAAACGAATAATAAAAAATTCGTCGTTTTATAAGGTTTTTACGCGTTAAAACGTGACAAAAGCCTTCAAACGTGCTGTTTTGCTAAAATAAGCATTTTCAAGCATTTTAGATCGCTGGAAATCGTTCGCTAAATAAAGCAATATTAATAAAACGAATAATAAAAATTCGTCGTTTTTATGCTGTTTTACGCGTTTAAACGCAGATTAAATAAAAGCTCAAAACGTGCTGTTTTGCTAAAATAAGCATTTTCAAGCATTTAGATCGTAGAAACGTTCAAATAGACGCAATATTAATAAAAACGAATAATAAAAATTTCGTCGTTTTTATGCTGTTTTACGCGTTAAAACGCAGATTAAAGCTCAAAACGTGCTGTTTTGCTAAAATAAGCATTTACAAGCATTTTAGATCGTTGAAATCGTTCAAATAGAAGCAATATTAATAAAAAACGAATAATGCGTAAATTGTCGTTTTATGCTGTTTTTACGCGTTAAAAATGCAGATTAAAGCTCAAACGCTGTTTTGCTAAAATAAGCATTTTCAAGCATTTTAGATCGTTGAAATCGTTCAAATAGACGCAATATTAATAAAAACGAATAATAAAAATTCGTCGTTTTTATGCTGTTTTACGCGTTAAAACGCAGATTAAAGCTCAAAACGTGCTGTTTTGCTAAAATAAGCATTTTCAAGCATTTTAGATCGTTGAAATCGTTCAAATAGAAGCAATATTAAAAAAAAAACGAATAATAAAAATTTCGTCGTTTTATGCTGTTTTACGCGTTAAAACGCAGATTAAAGCTCAAAACGTGCTGTTTTGCTAAAATAAGCATTTTCAAGCTTTTAGATCGTTGAAATCGTTCAAATAGACGCAATATTAATAAAAACGAATAATAAAAATTCGTCGTTTTATGCTGTTTTACGCGTTAAAACGCAGAATAAAGCTCAAACGTGCTGTTTTGCTAAAATAAGCATTTTCAAGCTTTTTTAGATCGTTGAAATCGTTCAAATAGACGCAATATTAATAAAAACGAATAATAAAAATTCGTCGTTTTATGCTGTTTTTACGCGTTAAACGCAGTTTAAAAAGCTCAAAACGTGCTGTTTTGCTAAAATAAGCATTTTCAAGCATTTTAGATCGTTGAAATCGTTCAAATAGACGCAATATTAATAAAAAACGAATAATAAAAATTCGCCGTTTTATGCTGTTTTACGCGTTAAAACGCAGATTAAAAGCTCAAACGTGCTGTTTTGCTAAAATAAGCATTTTCAAGCATTTTAGATCGCTGGAAATCGTTCAATAGACGCAATATTAATAAAAACGAATAATAAAAATTTCGTCGTTTTATGCTGTTTTACGCGTTAAAACGCAGATTAAAGCTCAAACGTGCTGTTTTTGCTAAAATAAGCATTTTCAAGCATTTTAGATCGTTGAAATCGTTCAAATAGAGCAATATTAATAAAAAACGAATAATAAAAAATTCGTCGTTTTTATGCTGTTTTACGCGTTAAAACGCAGAATAAAAGCTCAAAACGTGCTGTTTTGCTAAAATAAGCATTTTCAAGCATTTTAGATCGTTGAAATCGTTCAAATAGACGCAATTAATAAAAACGAATAATAAAAATTCGTCGTTTTATGCTGTTTTACGCGTTAAAACGCAGATTAAAGCTCAAAACGTGCTGTTTTGCTGAAAATAAGCATTTTCAAGCATTTTAGATCGTTGAAATCGTTCAAATAGACGCAATATTAATAAAAACGAATAATAAAAATTCGTCGTTTTATGCGTTTTACGCGTTAAAACGCAGATTAAAGCTCAAAACGTGCTGTTTTGCTAAAATAAGCTTTTTTCAAGCATTTTAGATCGTTGAAATCGTTCAAATAGAAGCAATATTAATAAAAACGAATAATAAAAATTTCGTCGTTTTATGTGTTTTTACGTTAAAACGCAGATTAAAGCTCAAAACGTGCTGTTTTGCTAAAATAAGCATTTTCAAGCATTTTAGATCGTTGAAATCGTTCAAATAGAAGCAATATTAATAAAAACGAAATAAAATTTCGTCGTTTTTGCTGTTTTACGCGTTAAACGCAGATTAAAGCTCAAACGTGTTTGCTGAAATAAGCATTTTCAAGCATTTAGATCGTGAAATCGTTAAATAGAGCATATTAATAAAAACGAATATAAATGTCTTTTATATGTTTACGCTAAAACGCGATCAAAGCTCAAACGTGCTGTTTTGCTAAATGCATTTTCAAGCATTTTAGATGTGAATCGTTCAAATAGACGCAATATTAATAAAAACGAATATAAAAATCGTTTTATGCTGTTTTACGCGTTAAACGCAGATTAAACTCAAAACGTGCTGTTTTGCTAAAATAAGCATTTTCAAGCATTTTAGATCGTTGAAATCGTTCAAATAGAAGCAATATTAAAAAAAACGAATATACCGCGTTTATGCTGTTTACGCGTTAAAACGCAGAAAAAAATTTTTAAAAAAACCCCAAAAAAAAAAAATTTTAAAAAAAAAAAAAAACCAAAATTTTTTTGTTTTTTTTTTTTAAAAAAAAAAAAAAAAAAAAATTTTTGGAAAAAAATTTTTTTTCCAAAAAAAAAATCCCTTTTTTTAAAAATTAAAAAAAAATTTTTAAAATTTTTTTTTTTTTAAAACGCTTAAAAAAAAAAAAAAAACCCCTTTTTTTGGGGTTTTTTTAAAAAAAAAAAATTTTTCCCCCCAAAAAAAAAAAAAAAAATTTTTTTTCTTTTAAAAATTAAAAAAAAAAAAAAAATTTTTTTTTTTTTTAAAAAAAAAGGGTTTTTTTTAAAAAAAAAAAAATTTTTAAAAATTTTTTTTTTTAAAATTAAAAAAAAAAAATTTTTTTTTTTTAAAAATTTTTTCCTTTTTTTTTTAAAAAAAATTTTAAATTTTTTTAAAAAAGGGTTTAAAAAAACCTTTTTTAAAAAAAATTTTTAAAAAAACCCAAAAAAAAAATTTTTTTTTTTCCAAAAAAAAATTTTTTTAAACTTTTTTGTTAAAATTTTTTTTAAAAAAAAAAAAATTTTTTTTTAAAAAAAAAGGTTTTTAAAAAAAAAAAAAAATTTTTTTTTTTTTCCCAAAAAAAATTTAAAATTTTTTTAAAAACTTTAAAAAAAAAAAAAAAAAAAAAAATTTTTTAAAAAGTTTAAAAAAACGGGAAAAAATTTTAAAACCCGAAAAAAAAAAAAAATTTTTTTTTAAATTTTTTTTTAAAAAAGAAAAAAAAATTTAAAAAAAAAAAAAAAAATTTTTTTTTTTTAAAAAAAAAAAAAAGGTTTTTTTTTTTTAAAAAAAAAAAAAAAAAAAAAAATTTTAAAAAAAATTTTCCCCAAAAAAAATTTTTCCCGAAAAAAAAATTTTTAAAGGTTTTTTAAAAAAAAAAAAAAAAGGGGTTTTTCAAAAAAGAAATTTTAAAAAAATAATTTTTTTTAAATTTTTTTAAAACGAAAAAAAAAATTTAAACGTTTTTTTTTTTAAAAAAAGGGGGGTTTTTAAAAAAAAAAAAAAATTTTTTAAAAAAAAGGGTTTTTTTTTCCCTTTAAAAAAAAAAAAAAAATTTTTTTTGTTTTTAAAAAAGAAAAACCCAAAAAAAACTTTAAAAAAAAAAAAAAAAAAAAAAAAAATTTTTTTTTCGAAAAAATTTTTAAAAAAAAAAAGGAAAATTAAAAAAAAAATTTTTTTTTTTTTTAAAAAAAATTTTAAACCAAAAGGTTTTTTAAAAAAAATTTTAAAAAAAAAAAAAATTTTTTTTTTTAAAAAAAAAAAAAATTAAAAAAAAAAAAAAAAAAAGGGGTTTTTTAAAGTCAAAAATTTTTTAAAAAAAAATTTTTAAAAAAAAAAAAATTTCGTTTTTTTTTAAAAAAAACGAAAAAAAAAATTTGGGTTTTTTTTTTAAAAAAAAAAAAAAAAAAACCCCTTTTTTTAAAAAAAATTTTTAAAAAAAAAAAAACCCTTCTTTTTTTTTAAAAAAAAAAAAAACCCCCTTTTTTTTTTTAAAAAAAATTTTAAATTTTTTGTTAAAAAAAGAAAAAATTTTAAAAAAAATTTTTTTTTTTTTGGTTTTTAAAAAAAAAAAAAAAAAACCTTTTTTTTTTCCTTTTAAAAAAAAAAAACGTTTTTTGGAAAAAAAAAAAAAAAAAAATTTTAAAAGGTTTTTTTTTAAAAAAAATTTAAAAAAAAAAAAAAACCTTTTTTTTTTTTAAAAAAGGAAAAAAAAAATTTTAAAAAATTGGTTTTTAAAAAAAAAAAAAAATTTTTTAAAAATTTTTTTTTTTTTAAAAAAAAAAAAAAATTTTTTTTTTTTTAAAGTTTTTTAAAAAAAAAAAAAACCCGTTTTTAAAAAAAAAAAAAAATTTTTAAAAAAATTTTTTTTTTTAAAAAAAAAAAAAAAAAAATTTTTTTTTTTAAAAAAAATTTAAAAAAAAAAAACCTTTCCTTTTAAAAAAAAATTTAAAATTTTTAAAATTCTTTGTTTTTTTTTAAAAAAAAAAAAAAAAAAAAATTTTTGGAAAAAAATTTTTTTAAAAAAAAACCCCTTTTTTTTTAAAAAAATTTTTAAAAAAAAAATTTTAAAATTTTTTAAAAAAAATTTAAAAAAAATTTAAAAACCCTTTTTTTTTTTTAAAAAAAAAAAGGGGTTTTAAAATAAGCATTTTTAAGCATTTTAGATCGTTGAAATCTTTCCCAAATAGAAGCAATATTAATAAAAACGAATAATAAAAATTTCGTCGTTTTATGCAGTTTACGCGTTAAAACGCAGTTTAAAAAGCTCAAAACGTGCTGTTTTGCTAAAATAAGCTTTTTCAAGCATTTTAGATCGTTGAAATCGTTTAAATAGAAGCAATTAAAAAAAACGAATACCCAAATTCGTCATTTTATGCTGTTTTACGCGTTAAAACGCAGTTTAAAAAGCTAAAAACGTGTTGTTTTGCTAAAATAAGCATTTTCAAGCATTTTAGATCGATGAAACGTTCAAATAGACGCAATATTAATAAAAACGAATAATAAAAATTCGTCGTTTTATGCTGTTTTACGCGTTAAACGCAGAAAAGCTCAAAACGTGCTGTTTTGCTAAAATAAGCATTTTCAAGCATTTTAGATCGTTGAAATCGTTCAAATGGGAAGTAAATATTAAAAACGAATAATAAAAATTTCGTCGTTTTATGTGTTTTACGCGTTAAAACGCAGTTTAAAAAGCTCAAAACGTGCTGTTTGCTAAAAAAGCTTTTTCAAGCATTTTAGATCGTTGAAATCGTTTAAATAGAAGCAATATTAATAAAAAACGAATAATAAAAATTCGTCGTTTTATGCTGTTTTACGCTTTAAAAAACGCAGTTTAAAAAGCTCAAAACGTGCTGTTTTGCTAAAATAAGCATTTTCAAGCATTTTAGATCGTTGAAATCGTTAAATAGAAGCAATATTAATAAAACGAATAATAAAAATTCGTCTTTTTTATGCTTTGTTTTACGCGTTAAAACGCAGATTAAAGCTCAAAAGGGCTGTTTTGCTAAAATAAGCATTTTCAAGCATTTTAGATCGTTGAAATCGTTCAAATAGAAGCAATATTAATAAAAACGAATAATAAAAAATTCGTCGTTTTATGCTGCATTACGCGTTAAAACCCCAGATTAAAGCTCAAAACGTGCTGTTTTGCTAAAATAAGCATTTTCAAGCATTTTGGATCGTTGAAATCGTTCAAATAGACACAATAAAAATAAAACGAAAAATTTAAAATTTCGTCGTTTTATGCTTTTTTACGCGCTTAAAACGCAGATTAAAGCTCAAATCGTGCTGTTTTGCTAAAATAACATTTTCAAGCATTTTGATCGTTGAAATCGTTCAAATAGAGCAATATTAATAAAAACGAATAATAAAAATTCGTCGTTTTATGTTGTTTTACGCTTTAAAAAACGCAGATTAAACCCTCAAAACGTGCTGTTTTCCCAAAATAAGCATTTTCAAGCATTTTAGATCGTTGAAATCGTTCAAATAGAAGCAATATTAAAAAAAAACGAATAATAAAAATTCGTCGTTTTATGCTGTATTACGCGTTAAAACGCAGATTAAAGCTCAAAACGTGCTGTTTTGCTAAAATAAGCATTTTCAAGCATTTTAGATCGTTGAAATCGTTCAAATAGACACAAATAAAAAAAAAAAACGAATAATAAAAA
>NW_027047831.1:0-12506 GCF_025399875.1 Dalotia coriaria | reverse complement strand
TTTTCGTTTAAAATTAAAAATGTTAAAAGTTTTTTGAAAAAACCCCGGGATTTTATTTTTTTAAAGCAAAAAAAAAAAAAATTTTTTTTCGTTTTTTTTTTCGTTAAAACGATTTAACGTTTTAAAATTTGGAAAATTTATTTTAAAAAACGTTTTTAGTTTTAATTGCTTTTTCGAAAAACAGAAAAACCCTTTTATTTTTTTTTATTTTATTGTTTAGAAACGTTTTAACGACAAAATTTGAAAACCTTTTTTTAAAAAAAAGACGTTTTATTTTTAATTGTTTTTAAGCGTAAAAGCAAAAAACAAAAATTTTTATTATTTTTTTATTAAAGCCTTTTTAACGAAAAATTTTTAAAATCTTTTAAAAAAATCCCCTTTTAAAAAACGATTTTAGTTTAATTGTTTTTAAAAAAAAAAACCAAAAAACACGTTTTTTTATTTCGTTTTAAAATTTACGCATAAAACGAAAATTAAAAATTTAAAATGCTTTTTTTACAAAAACGACCAGTTTTAATTATTTTAGCAAAACAGCATCCAAAATTTTTTATTATTTTTTAAATTTTTTTTAACGTTTAAAATTAAAAAATGCTTAAAAAGTTTTTTTAAAAAAAAGCAATTTTTATTTTAACGGTTTTTTTTAACCTAAAAGGGAAAAAAAAAAAATTTTTTTATTTTTTTTAAATTTTTTAAAAAATTTTCTAAAATTTAAAAAAATGTTATTTTAAAAACAGCACGTTTTGGTTTAATCGCTTTTTAAACGCGTAAAACAGCATAAAACGCGAATTTTTTATTCGTTTTTATTAATTTTTTTTTTTAAAAGTTTCAAAAAAATGTTTAAAAATTTATTTTAAAAAACCTTTTTTTTATTTTTTTTTTTAAAAAAACAAAAAACGACGAATTTTTATTATTCTTTTTTATTAATATTGTTCTATTTAAACGATTTCAAGGGGAAAAAATGTTTTAAAATTTATTTTAGCAAAACAGCACGTTTTGAGTTTATTGTTTTTTTTTAAAAAAAAAAAAAAAAAATTTTTTTTTTTTCCCCCCCTTTTTTAAATTTCCAAAAAAAAATTTTTAAAAAAAAATTTTTTTAAATTTTTTTTGGAAAAGAAAAAAAACAATTTTTTTTTTTAAAAAAATTTTTTTTTTTTAAATTTTTCCCCAAAAAAAAAATTTTTTTTTGGAAAAAAAATTTTTAAAAATTTTTTTTTAAAAAAAAAAAAAAAATTTTTTTTTTCCCAAAATTTTTTAAAAAACTTTTTTAAATTTTTGTTTTTTAAAATTTTTTTCCCCCCCCCTTTTTTTTTAAAAAAAAAACCCAAAAAATTTTTTTTTTTAATTTTTTTTTGGGAAAATTTTTTTTAAAAATTTTTTTTAAAAATTTTTTTCCGGATTTTTAAAAAAAAAAGAAAAAAAATTTTTTTTTTTTTTTTTAAAAAAGGTTAAAAAAATTTTTTAAATTTTTTTTAAAATTGCTTTTTTTGGGGAAAAACCCCCCCGGGGTTTGGGGAAAAAACAAAAAAAATTTTTTTTTTTTTTAAAAAACCCAAAAAAAAAAATTTTAAAAAATTTTTTAAAATTTTTTTTTAAAAAAAAAAAATTTTTAAAATTTTTTTAAAAAAAAAGGGGTTTTTTTTAATTTTTTTTTTAAAAAAAAAAAGGAACTTTTTAAATTTTTTTTAAAATTGCTTTTTTAAAAAAAAATTTTTTTTTTTTGGGGGTTTTTTTAAAAAAAAAAAAAGGGTTTTTTTTTTTTTTAAAAAAAAACGAAAAATTTTTTTTTTCCGAAAAATTCCCTTTTTTTTTTTAAAAAAAAAAAACCCCCCTTATTAATCGTTTTTATTAATATTGCTTCTATTTGAACGATTTCAACGTGATCTAAAAATGCTGGAAAATGCTTATTTTAGCAAAACATCACGTTTTGAGTTTTAATCTGCGTTTTTAACGCGTAAAACAACAGCATAAAAACGAATTTTAAATTTTTTATTATTCGTTTTGCCATTATTGCTTCTATTTGAAACGATTTCAACGATCTAAAATGCTTGAAAATGCTTATTTTTAGCAAAAACAGCACGTTTTGAGCTTTAATCTGCGTTTTAACGCGTAAAACAGCATAAAACGACAATCTTTACTATTTATTTTTATTAATTTTGCGTCTATTTGAACGAGGATTTCAACGATCTAAATGCTTGAAAATGCTTATTTTAGCAAAACAGCATCGTTTTGAGTTTTAATCTGCGTTTAACGCGTAAAACAGCATAAAACGACGAATTTTATTATCTGCTTTTTATTAATATTGCGTCTATTTCTGAACGATTTTAACGATCTAAAATGCTTTGAAAAATGCTTATTTTAGCAAAAACAGCACGTTTTCTGGAGCTTATTCTGCGTTTAACGCGTAAAACAGCATAAAAAGACGAAATTTTTATTATTCATTTTTATTAATATTGCGTCTATTTGGAACGATTTCAACGATCTAAAATGCTTCTGAAAATGCTTTTATTTTAGCAACAGCACGTTTTGAGCTTTAATCTGCGTTTTAACGCGTAAAACAGCATAAAATGACGAATTTTTATTATTCCGTTTTATTAATATTGCTTCCTATTTAAACGATTTCAACGATCTAAAAATGCTTGAAAATGCTTTTATTTTAGCAAAACAGCACGTTTTGAGCTGTAATCTGCGTTTTAACGCGTAAAACAGCATAAAACGACCAAATTTTTTATTATTCGTTTTTTATTAATATTGCGTCTATTTGAACGATTTCAACGATCTAAAATGCTTGAAAATGCTTTATTATTTTAGCAAAACAGGCATCGTTTTGAGTTTTAATCTGCGTTTTAACGCGTAAAAACAGCATAAAACGACGAAATTTTTTATTATTCCGTTTTTATTAATATTGCGTGTCTATTTGAACGATTTCAACGATCTAAAATGTTTGAAAATGCTTATTTTAGCAAAACAGCACGTTTTGATCTTTAATCTGCGTTTAACGCGTAAAAACAGCACATAAAACGACGAAATTTTATTATCTGCTTTTATTAATATTGCGTCTATTTGAACGATTTCAACGATCTAAAATGTTTTGAAAATGCTTATTTTAGCAAAACACACGTTTTGAGCTTTAATCTGCGTTTTAACGCTAAACAGCATAAAAGACGAATTTTTATTATTCTTTTTTTATTAATATTGTTTCTATTTAAACGATTTCAACGATCTAAAAATGCTTGAAAATGCTTATTTAGCAAAACAGCACGTTTTGAGCTGTAATCTGCGTTTTAACGCGTAAAAAGTAAAACGACCAAATTTTTATTATTCGTTTTTATTAATATTGCGTCTATTTGAACGATTTCAACGATCTAAAATGCTTGAAAATGCTTATTTTTAGCAAAACAGCACGTTTTGAGTTTTTAATCTGCGTTTTAACGGCCGTAAAACAGCATAAAACGACGAAATTTTATTATTCGTTTTTATTAATATTGCGTCTATTTAAAACGATTTCAACGATCTAAAATGCTTGAAAATGCTTATTTTAGCAAAACAGCACGTTTGACTTTAATCTGCGTTTTAACGCGTAAAACAGCAAAAAAACGACGAAATTTTTATTATTCGTTTTTTTTAAATATTGCGTCTATTTGAACGATTTCAACGATTTAAAATGCTTGAAAATGCTTATTTTGCAAAACAGCACGTTTTGAGTTTTAATCTGCGTTTTAACGCGTAAAACAGCATAAAACGACAATTTTTATTATTTATTTTTTATTTAAATTCGTCTATTTGAACGATTTCAACGATCTAAAATCTTGAAAATGCTTATTTTAAGAAAAAACAGCACGTTTTGAGCTTTAATCTGCTTTTTAAAGCTAAACACATAAAACGACAAATTTTTTATTATTCTTTTTTTATTAATATGCTTCTATTTGAACGATTTCAACGATCAAAAAATGCTTGAAAAATGCTTATTCAGCAAAATAGCAGTTTTATTTAATCTGCGTTTTAACGCGTAAAACACATAAAAACGACGAATTTTTATTATTCGTTTTTATTAATATTGCTTCATTTGAACGTTTTTCAACGATCTAAAATGCTTGAAAATGCTTATTTTAGCAAAACAGCACGTTTTTGCTTAATCTGCGTTTTAACGCGTAAAACAGCATAAAAACGACGAATTTTTATTATTTATTTTTAAATTATTGCGCTATTTGAAGGGATTTCAACGATCAAAAAATGCTTGAAAATGCTTATTTTAGTAAACAGCACGTTTTGAGCTTTAATCTGCGTTTTAACGTAAAACAGCAAAAAAACGACGAATTTTTATTATCGTTTTTTATTAATAGTTTCTATTTGAACGTTTCAACGATCTAAAAATGCTTAAAAATGTTTTATTCTAGCAAATAGCACGTTTTGAGCTTTAATCTGCGTTTAACGCGAAAAAACAAATAAAACGACGAATTTTTTATTATTCGTTTTTATTAATATTGCTCTATTTAACGATTTCAACATCTAAAATGCTTGAAAATGCTTTTTTTAGCAAAACAGCACGTTTTGCTTTTAATCTGCTTTTTAATGCGTAAAACAGCATAAAACGACGAATTTTCTATATTCGTTTTTATTAATATTGCTTCTATTTGAACGATTTCAACGATCTAAAATGCTTGAAAATGCTTTTTTAGCAAAAGAGAATTTTGGGGCTTTGATCTGCGTTTTAACGCGTAAAACAGCATAAAACGACGAATTTTTATTTTTGGGTTTTTATTAATACTGCGTCTATTTGAACGATTTCAACGATCTAAAATGCTTGAAAATGCTTATTTTAGCAAAACAGCATGTTTGAGTTTTATCTGCGTTTTAACGCGTAAAACAGCAAAAAAACGACGATTTTTTATTATTCGTTTTTATTAATATTGCTTCTATTTGGAAGGGATTTCAACGATCAAAAAATGCTTGAAAATGCTTATTTTAGCAAAACACACGTTTTGAGGTTAATCTGCGTTTTAACGCGTAAAACAGCATAAAACGAATTTTTATTATTCGTTTTATTAATATTGCGTCTATTTGAACGATTTCAACGATCTAAAATGCTTGAAAATGTTTTTTAGCAAAACAGCCTTTTTGAGTTTTTAATCTCGAAAAACGCAAAAAAAAAAAAAAACCGTTTTTTTTATTTTTTTTTTAAAATTTACTTAAATTTCAAAACTTTTAAAGTTAAAAATTTTCTTAAAACCCCTTTTTGGAAAACCTTTTAACGCAACCCTAAAAATAAATTTATTTTCTTTTTTTTCGTTTATTTAAAAGTTTAATTTTAATCGATTATTTTTTGAAAACCCTTTAGCTTAACGCGTTTTTTTTAAAAATAAAAAATTTTATTACGTTTTTTTAAATATTGTTTTTACTATTTAAGACGATTTGAAAATTTTTTTAAAACACACCGTTTTTTTAATCGTTTTAAGGAAACAGAAAAAAAAATTTTTATTATTCTTTTATAATTTTTTTCCCCAAAAAAAAAATGTTTAAAATTTATCTAGCAAAACCAATTTTTATTTTACTTAATTTTTTTAACCGTAAAAACACAATTTTTTATTTTTTTTAATATTTTTTTTGAACGATTTAAAATCTAAAAGCTTAAAATTTTTTTTAAAAAAGCACTTTTATTTAATCTTTTTATAAAACCATAAAAACAAATTTTTATTATTGGGTTTTTAAATTTTTCTTTAACGATTTCCAAAATTGGAATTTTATTTAAAAAAAGCATTTTTTTTTTTTTAACGCGTAAAAAAAAAAACAAATTTTTATTTCGTTTTTTAATATTGCCTATTTTTAAATTTAAATAAGCTTAAAAGCTTTAGAAAAATTTTTTAATTCTTTTTTAAATTTTGCGTAAAAGCATAAAACGACAATTTTTATTATTCTTTTTATTAATATTTTATTTTAAAATTTCAACGTCTAAAAGTAAAATTTTTTTAGTTTAAATTTTTGGGTTTTTAACGTTTAACGCAAAAAACAAATTTAAAATTTTTAATTATTCTTTTTTTTCTTGCTTCTAAAACGTTTATTAAAAAAAATTTATTTTAGCAAAACCCCTTTTGGGTTTAACTAACTAAACCCAAATTTAAAAAATTTTTTATTTTTTTTTTTTTTCCATTTAAATTCAAAACGATTAAATTGTTGAAATGTTTTTTTAAACACCTTTTAAAAATTTAATTTTTTTAAAAAAAAAACAATTTTTTTTTATCGTTTTAATTAAAAGTTAAAAATAATTAAAAAAATTTTAAAGCTTATTTTACAAAAACAGTAAAACTTTAAGGGTTTTTAAAAAAAGATTTAATGGTTTTTAATTTTTTAAACAGGTTTTGGAAGATTTCAAATTAAAAATGTTAATTTTTCAAAACAGTAGAAATTTTTTTAACGCAAAAAAATAAAACGCCTTTTATTACGTTTATAAATTTCTTTTAACGTTTAAAAATTTAAAATTTTTAAAATTTTTTTAAAACAACGTAAAAGCTTAAATGCGTTTTAACCGTAAAATTAATTTTTTAAAAACGAAATTTTAAAATTTTTTTTATAGCTTTTTTAATTTAAGCTAAATTGAAATTTAAAGTAAAAAGATTTTAAATTTGCGTTTTAAAAAAACCCATTAACTTTTTAACTAAAATTTTTTTTATTTTTTTAAATTTTGGCTAAATGCTTGAAATATTAGCAAAAACAATTTTTTTAAATCTGTTTTAGCTAAAAGAAAAAACGACGAATTTTTGATGTTTTTATTAAATTTGTCTATTTTAAGTTTTAACGATCTAAAAGCTTGAAAATGCTTATTTTGAAAAACAGTTTTTTTTAATTTTTTTGAAACAAAAAACAATTTTTATATTCTTTTTTTAATATTGCTTCTTTTAAATTTCAACGATCTAAAAGCTTAAAATGCTTATTTTAGCAAAAAATTTTAGTTTTATTTGCGTTTTTCGCGTAAAAAACAAATTTAAAACGAAATTTATTATTCGTTCTTTATTAATATGCTTCTATTTGAACGATTTCAACGATCTAAAATGCTTGAAAATGCTTATTTTAGCCAAAACAGCACGTTTTGAGCTTTAATCTGCGTTTTAACGCGTAAAACAGCATAAAACGACGAATTTTTATTATTCGTTTTTATTAATATTAGCTTCTTTGAACGATTTCAGCGATCTAAAATGCTTGAAAATGCTATTTTAGCAAAACAGCACGTTTTGAGCTTTAATCTGCGTTTTAACGCGTAAAACACATAAAAACGACAATTTTTATTATTCGTTTTTATTAATATGCTTCTATTTCGTAAGATTTCAACGATCTAAAATGCTTGAAAATGCTTATTTTAGCAAAACAGCACGTTTTGAGCTTTAATCTGCGTTTTAACGCGTAAAACAGGATAAAACGACGAATTTTTATTATTCGTTTTTTATTAATTGCGTCTATTTGAACGATTTCAACGATCTAAAATGCTTGAAAATGCTTATTTTAGCAAAACAGCACGTTTTGAGCTTTAATCTGCGTTTTAACGCGTAAAACAGCTAAAACGACGAATTTTTATTATTCGTTTTTATTAATATGCTTCTATTTGAACGATTTCAACGATCGAAAATGCTTGAAAATGCTTATTTTAGCAAAACATCACGTTTTGAGCTTTTAATCTGCGTTTTAACGCGTAAAACAGCATAAAACGACGAATTTTTATTATTCGTTTTTATTAATATTAGCTTCTATTTGAACGATTTCAACGATCTAAATTGCTGAAAATGCTTATTTTAGCAAAACACCCGTTTTGAGCTTTAATCTGCGTTTTAACGCGTAAAACAGCATAAAACGACGAATTTTATTATTCGTTTTTTTAATATTGCTTCTATTTGAAACGATTTCAACGATCTAAACAAAATGCTTGAAAATGCTTATTTTAGCAAAACAGACTTTTGAGCTTTTAATCTGCGTTTTAACGCGTAAAACAGCATAAAACGACGAATTTTTATTATTCGTTTTTTTTAATATTGCTTCTATTTGAACATTTAAAGATCAAAATGCTTGAAAATGCTTATTTTAGAAAAACACCCGTTTTTGGCTTTAATCTGCTTTTTAACGCGAAAACCTTAAAAACGACAATTTTTTTTTTTTTTAAATATTGCTTCTATTTGAACGATTTAACGATCAAAAAATGCTTAAAAATTTTATTTTGGGGGAAAAATTTTATTTTTAACGTTTTTAAACCAAAAACAGATAAAAACTTTTTTTTTATTCGTTTTTATTTACGATTTAACGTTTTTAAATCTAAAATGCTTGAAAAATTTTAAAAACTTTTTTGGGTTTTTAACGCTTTTAAGCTAAAACAAAAAAAATTTTTTTATTATTCGTTTTTTTAAATTCCTTTTTAACATTTAACGAAAATTTTTTTTTTTAAGCAAAACCCCGTTTTAGTTTACGTTTTTAACGCGAAAAAAATGGGAAAATTTTTTATTACGTTTTTTTTAAAATTTTTTTGAAAACAAAAAAAATGTTTAAAAATGCTTTTTGCAAAACAGCAAAAGTTTTTCTTTTTTTAAAAAAAGGCTAAAAAGACGTTTTTTTAATTTTTTTTAAAATTTTCCCCTTTTTTGAACGTTTGATTAAAAGTTTAAAAATGCTTTTTTTAGCAAAAAAAAAATTTTTTAACCGTTTTTAAAAAAAAAGAAAAAAAAAAAGACGTTTTTTAATTTTTCTTTTTTTTAAAATTTTGTTTATTTGAACGATTTAACTTAAAAACCAAAATGCTTAAGCAAAACGACGTTTTTTTTTTTTGTTTTTAATAAAAAAAAAACTTTTTTAATTTTTCGTTTTTAAATTGCTTATTTAACATTTCACTTTAAAATTTAAAATGCTTTTTTTTTGAAAAACGCATTTTTATTTTTTTTTTTTAAAAAAAACCTAAAAAACGACTTTTTTTAAATTTTTCTTTTTTAAAAGCCTTTTGAAGTTTAAGGGAAAAAGCTTAAAAGCAAAAAAAAATTTTTTGGGTTTTAATTGTTTTTTTAAGGGTAAAACAAAAAAAAATTTTTTTTAACTTTTTTAAAAAATTTTTTTTAACGTTTAACGCAAAAGCTTGAAAAATTTTAAAAACCCTTTTTATTTTAATTGCTTTTAACCGAAAAAAAAAAAAAATGAAATTTTTTTAATTTTTTTTTAAAAAGCTTTTTTTAAAACGTTTAAGCTAAAAGCTTAAAAGCTTTTTTTTAAAACCCTTTTTATTTTAACTCTTTTAACGTAAAACACAAAAAAAGCAAAATTTTTTTATTTTTTTAAAAGCTTTATTTAAATTTTTTAAAAAAAGCTTAAAAGATTTTAAAAAAACCGTTTTATTAATTGCTTTTAACGCGTAAAACAGCATAAAACGACGAATTTTTATTATTCGTTTTTATTAATATTGCTTCTGAACGATTTCAACGATCTAAAATGCTTGAAAATGCTTATTTTAGCAAAACAGCACGTTTGAGCTTTAATCTGCGTTTTAACGCGTAAAACAGCATAAAACGACGATTTTTATTATTCGTTTTATTAATATTGCTTCTATTTGAACGATTTCAACGATCTAAAATGCTTGAAAATGCTTATTTTGGCAAAACAGCACGTTTTGAGCTTAATCTGCGTTTTAACGCGAAAAACACATAAAACGACGAATTTTTTTATTCTTTTTTATTAATACTTCTATTTAACGATTTCAACGATCTTTGCTTGAAAATGCTTATTTTAGAAAAACAGCACTTTTTGAGTTTTTAATCTGCTTTTTAAAGGGTAAAACCATAAAACACGAATTTTTATTATTTTTTTTTATTAATTTGCTTCTATTTGAACGATTTCACGATTAAAAATCTTGAAAATGCTTTTTTTTAGCAAAACAGCACGTTTTGAGCTTTAATCTCTTTTTAAGGGTAAAAAAACATAAAACGACTTTTTTTATTATTCGTTTTTTAATATTCGTCTTTGAACATTTAAACTTAAAATGCGAAAATGCTTATTTTAGCAAAACACCCGTTTTGACAATCTGCTTTTTAAAGCGTAAAAAAAACATAAAACGCGAATTTTTATTATTGTTTTTTATTTTTTGGCCTTTTGGATTTAACGATCTAAAATGCAAAAAGTATTTTTACAAAACACACGTTTTGAGCTTTAATCTGTTTTTTTAAACGCGTAAACAGCTCGAGGGGTAATTATTGTTTTTTTAAATATTGCTCTTTTGCGCAACGATCAAAAATGCGAAAATGCTTTTTTTTGCAAAACACACGTTTGGCTTTAATTTGCGCGCGTAAAACAGCGAAAAACGCAATTTTTTTTTTTTTATTAATATTGCTTCTTTTGAACGATTTCAACGATCTAAAATGCTTGAAAATGCTTATTTTAGCAAAACATCACGTTTGAGCTTTAATCTGCGTTTTAACGCGTAAAAAAAAAACGACAAATTTTATTATTCTTTTTTATTAATTTGCTTCTATTTGAACATTTAAACGATCTAAAATGTTGAAAATCTTATTTTAGCAAAACAGCCGTTTTGAGCTTTAATCTGCTTTTTAAACGCGAAAAAGCATAAAACGCAAATTTTTTATTATTTTTTTTTATTAATTTGCGTCTTTTGAACACACGATCAAAAATGTTAAAAAATGTTTTTTTTAGCAAAACGCACTTTTTTGGCTTTTTTTGCTTTTAACCGTAAAACAGCAAAAAAACGACGAAATTTTATTATTCTTTTTTTATTAATTTTCTTTTAAACGATTTCAACGATCTAAAATCTTGAAAATGCTTTTTTTTAGCAAAACAGCACTTTTTGGTGTAATCTGCTTTTTTAACGGAAAAAAGCATAAAACGACCAAATTTTTATTATTCTTTTTTTATTAATATTGCGTCTATTTCAACGTCAAAATGCTTAAAAATTCTTTTTTTAGCAAAACAGCCGTTTTGAGCTTTAATCGCTTTTAAGGGTAAAACAGCATAAAACGACAAATTTTTTTATTGTTCGTTTTTTTTTAATTTTCTTCTTTTGAACGATTTCACGATCTAAAATGTTTAAAAATCTTATTTTAGCAAAACGCACGTTTGAGCTTTAATCCCCTTTTTAACGCGTAAACAGCATAAAACGACAAATTTTTTTTATTATTCTTTTTTTTATACATATTGCTTCTTTTGAACGATTTAAACGATCTAAAATTCTTGTCTTATTTTAGCAAAACAGCACTTTTTGAGTTTTTAACCGTTTTAACGCGAAAACAGCATAAAACGACAATTTTTTTATTATTCGTTTTATTAATATTGCGTTTTTTGAACGTTTAAACGTCTAAAATGCTTGAAGATGCTTATTTTTTAGCAAAACAGCCGTTTTGATTTTTTAATCTGCGTTTTAACGCGTAAAACACATAAAACGACAAAATTTTTTTATTATTCGTTTTTATTAATTTTGCGTCTATTTGAACGATTTCAACGATATAAAATGCGAAAATCTTATTTTAGCAAAACCCCACGTTTTGAGCTTTAATCTGCGTTTTAACGCGTAAAAACAAAAACGACGTTTTTTTTTTTCTTTTTATTAATGTGCTTCTATTTGAACATTTCAACGATCTAAAATGCTTGAAAATGCTTATTTTAGCAAAACAGCACGTTTTGAGCTTTAATCTGCGTTTTAACGCGTAAAAAAACATAAAACGACAATTTTTATTATTCGTTTTTTTATTAATATTGCTTCTATTTGAACGATTTAAACGATCTAAAATGCTTAAAAAATGCTTATTTAGCAAAACAGCACGTTTTGGGGCTATTCTGCGTTTTAACGCGTAAAACAGCATAAAACGACGAATTTTTATTATTCGTTTTATTAATATTGCGTCTATTTGAAGGGGTTCAACGATCTAAAATGCTTAAAAAATGCTATTTTAGCAAAACAGCACGTTTTGAGCTTTAATCTGCGTTTTAACGCGAAAAACAGCAAAAAAATGACGAATTTTTATTATTCGTTTTTTTATTAATATTGCGTCTATTTGAACGTTTCAACGATTTAAAATGCTTTATTTTAGCAAAACAGCACTTTTTGAGCTTTAATCTGCGTTTTAACGCGTAACACATAAAACGCCCAAAATTTTTTATTATTCGTTTTTATTAATATTGCGTCTATTTGGGAACGATTTAAACGATCTAAAATGCTTGAAAATGCTTATTTTAACAAAACACCGTTTGACAATCTGCTTTTTCCCGAAAAAGCATAAAACGAAAATTTTTTTATTCTTTTTTATTAATATTTTATTTGAACGATTTCAACGATCAAAAAGCAAAAATGCTTATTTAGCAAAAAGCACTTTTTGAGCAATCTGGTTTGGGTAAAACAACATAAAACGAAAATTTTTTTATATTCGTTTTTTTAAATATTCTTCTATTTAAACATTTCAACGTCTAAAATGTTAAAAAATGCTTTTTTTTAGCAAAACAGCACGTTTGAGCTTTTCGCGTTTAACCCCTAAACCAAAAAC
>NW_027047830.1:0-12512 GCF_025399875.1 Dalotia coriaria | reverse complement strand
TTTTTTGGCGTCTATTTGAACGATTTCAACGATCTAAAATGTTGAAAATGCTTATTTTAGAAAAAACAGCACGTTTTGAGTTTTTATTCGCGTTTTAACGCGAAAAACAGCAAAAAAAACGACGAAATTTTTTATTATTCGTTTTTTTTTATTGCGTCTTTTTTGAACGATTTCAACGATCAAAAAATTGCTTGAAAATGCTTATTTTAGCAAAACAGCACGTTTTGAGTTTTAATCTGTTTTTTAACGGAAACAGCATAAAAACGACAAATTTTTTTATTATTCGTTTTTATTAATATTGCTTCTATTTGAACGATTTCAACGATCTAAAATGCTTGAAAATGCTTATTTTAGCAAAACAAAAGTTTTGAGTTTTTAAAAGCGTTTTAACGCGAAAACCAGCATAAAACGACGAAATTTTATTATTCTTTTTTATTTTTATTCCCCCCCTTTTTGGAAGGGTTTTTCCCCAACGATCAAAAAATGCTTGAAAATGTTTTTATTTTAGCAAAACAGCACGTTTTGATTTTTTAATCTGCGTTTTACCGCGAAAAACAGCAAAAAAACGACAAATTTTTTTATTATTCTTTTTTTTATTAATATTGCTTCTATTTGAAGGGATTTCAACGATCAAAAAATGCTTAAAAATGATTATTTTGCAAAAAAAAAGCATTTTTTGAGTTTTTAATCTGCGTTTTAACGCGTAAAGCAGAAAGCGGACAAAATTTTTTTATTATTCGTTTTTTTTAATATTGCGTCTATTTGAACAATTTAAAACATTTCAAATGCTTGAAAATGCTTATTTTAGAAAAACAGCACGTTTTGAGTTTTAATCTGCGTTTTAACGCGAAAAACCAGCATAAAAACGATGAAACTTTTATTATTCGTTTTTTTTTTATTGCGTCTTTTTGGAACGATTTCCCAACCCCCCAAAAATGCTTGAAAATGCTTATTTTAGAAAAAACAGCACGTTTTGAGCTTTAATTGCTTTTAACGCGTAAAACAGCAAAAACGACGAAATTTTTATTATTCGTTTTTTTTTTTTATTGCGTTATTTGATCGATTCCAACGATCTATAATGTTTGAAAATGCTTATTTTAGGGGGAAACAGCACTTTTTGAGTTTTTAACTGCGTTTTAACGCGAAAAAACAGCAAAAAAACGACGAAAATTTTTATTATTCGTTTTTTAATTATTGCGTCTATTTGAACGATTTCAACGACTAAAAATGTTTTAAAAATGTTTATTTTAGAAAAACAGCACGTTTTGAGCTTTAATCTGCTTTTTTAATGCGAAAAACAGCAAAAAAACGACAAATTTTTTTTATTATTCGTTTTTTTAATATTTTTCTTTTTTGAACGTTTTCCCCAACGATCAAAAATGCTTGAAAATGCTTTTTTTTTAGAAAAACAGCACGTTTTGAGTTTTTATTCTGGGGTTTTAACGCGTAAAACAGCATAAAACGACAAAATTTTTTTATTATTCGTTTTTTTTAAATTTGCGTCTTTTTCGATTTCAACGATTAAAATGTTTGAAAATGTTTTTTTTAAAAGCAAAACAGCACGTTTTGAGTTTTAATCTGCTTTTTATGCGTAAAAACAGCAAAAAAAATGACAAATTTTTTTATTATTCGTTTTTTTTAAATATTGTTTCTATTTAAACGATTTCAACGATCTAAAATGCTTGAAAATGCTTATTTTAGCAAAAACAGCACGTTTTAGTTTTAATCTGCTTTTTAACGCGTAAAACAGCAAAAAAACGACGAAATTTTATTATTCTTTTTTTATTTTTTTTTGGTCTATTTGATCGTTTCCCAACGATTTTAAAAATGCTTAAAAATGCTTATTTTAGAAAAAACAGCAGGGTTTTGAGCTTTAATCTGCTTTTTAACGGAAAAACAGCATAAAAACGAGAAATTTTTATTATTCGTTTTTAAATATTGCTTCTTTTTGGGAACGATTTCAACGACTAAATGTTTGAAAATGCTTTTTTTTTAGCAAAACAGCACTTTTTTGAGTTTTATTCTGCGTTTTAACGCGTAAAAAAAAAGCATAAAAACGACAAAATTTTTTATTATTCTTTTTTTATTAATATTGCGTCTTTTTTGAACGATTTCAACGATCTAAAATGTTTGAAATGCTTATTTTAGCAAAACAGACGTTTTGAGCTTCAATCTGCGTTTTAACGCGTAAAACAGCAAAAAAAACGACAAAATTTTTTTATTATTCTTTTTTTATTAATATTGCGTCTTTTGAACGATTTCAACGATCTAAAATGCTTGAAAATGCTTTTTTTTTTTAGCAAAACAGCACGTTTTGAGTTTTTATTCTGCTTTTTAAGGGTAAAAGTTTTTAAAAACGACGAAATTTTTATTATTATTCGTTTTTATTTATATTGCGTCTATTTGAACGATTTCAACGATCTAAAATGCTTAAAAATGTTTATTTTAGCAAAACAGCACGTTTTGTTTTTTAATCTGCGTTTCGCAAAAACAAAAAACGACGAATTTTTTATTATTCGTTTTTATTAATATTGCTTCTATTTGAACGTTTTCCCCAACGATCTAAAATGTTTTGAAAATGCTTATTTTAGCAAAACAGCCCCGTTTTGAGCTTTATTCTGCGTTTTAACGCGAAAAAACAGCATAAAACGACAAAATTTTTTATTATTCTTTTTTATTAATATTGCGTCTTTTTTGAAGGGATTTCAACGTTTCAAAATCCCGAAAATTTTATTTAGCAAAAACCGTTTTATTTTTTAACCTGGTTTTAACGCGAAAAAACAGATAAAAGACGAAATTTTTATTATTCGTTTTTAAATATTGCGTCTATTTAAAATGTTTTTCAACCCCCCAAAATGCTTAAAAAATGTTATTTTAGCAAAACACCCCGTTTTGAGCTTTAACCCGCGTTTTAACGCGAAAAAACAGCAAAAAAACGACAAATTTTTTTATTATTCTTTTTTACTAATATTGCCTTTTTTGAACGATTTCAAAAACCCAAAAATGTTTTAAAAAATGTTTTTTTTGGCAAAACAGCACGTTTTAAAAGCTTTAATCTGCGTTTTAACGCGAAAAACAGCAAAAAAAACGACGAAATTTTTTATTTTTCTTTTTTTTATTAATATTGCGTCTTTTTTTGGAAGGGATTTCCCAACGATCTAAAATGTTTTGGGGAAAGCTTATTTTAGAAAAAACAATCGTTTTGATTTTTATTCTGCGTTTTAACGCGAAAAACAGCATAATAACGAGGGAAACTTTATTATTCGTTTTTTATTTTTATTGCGTCTATTTGAACGATTTCAACGATCAAAATGCTTAAAAAATGCTTTTTTTTAGCAAAACAGAAAGTTTTGAGCTTTATTCTGCGTTTTAACGCGTAAAACAGCAAAAAAACGACGAAATTTTTATTTTTTTCCGTTTTTATTAATATTGCGTCTATTTGAACGATTTCAACGTTTAAAAAAATCCCGGGAAAATGCTTATTTTAGCAAAACAGCACTTTTTGGGTTTTTATTCTGCGTTTTAAGGGCGTAAAACAGCAAAAAAAACGACGAAATTTTTATTATTCGTTTTTTTTTTTTATTGCGTCTATTTGAACGATTTCAACGATCTAAAAATGCTTGAAAATGCTTATTTTAGAAACAGCACGTTTTGAGCTTAATCTGCGTTTTAACCCCAAAAAAACAGCAAAAAAACGACAAAATTTTTTATTATTCTTTTTATTAATTTTTGGTCTATTTAAAAGGGGATTTCAACGATCTAAAATGCTTGAAAATGCTTTTTTTTGGCAAAAAAGACTTTTTGAGTTTTATTCTGCTTTTTAAAACGCATAAAACAGCTTTTTAAAAACGACGAAATTTTTTTATTATTCGTTTTTTTTTTTATTCCCCCCCTTTTTCCGAACGATTTCAACGATCAAAAAATGTTTTTTAAAATGCTTTTTTTTTTAGCAAAACAGCACGTTTTGAGTTTTAATCTGCTTTTTAACGCGTAAAACAGCAAAAAAAACGACGAATTTTTTATTATTCTTTTTTATTAATATTGCTTCTATTTGAACGATTTCAACGATCAAAAAAATGTTTAAAAAATGTTTAAATTTTTAAAAAAAACAGCACGTTTTGAGCTTTTAATCAGCGTTTTAACGCAAAAAAAGCAAAAAAAAACGACAAAATTTTTTATTATTCTTTTTTTATTAATATTGGGTCTATTTGAACGATTTCAACGATCAAAAAATGCTTAAAAAATGCTTATTTTAGCAAAACAGCACGTTTTGAGTTTAATCTGCGTTTTAATGCGAAAAAAGGCTTTCGACAATTTTTTTTTTCCCCGTTTTTATTAATATTGCTTCTATTTGAACGATTTCAACGTTTCAAAAATGCTTAAAAAATGATTATTTTAGAAAAAACAGCACTTTTGAGCTTTAATCTGCGTTTTAACGCGAAAAAGCAGCATAGAAACGACGAAATTTTTATTATTCGTTTTTATTAATATTGCGTTTTATTTGAACGATTTCAACGAAAAAATGCTTAAAAATTTTTATTTTAGAAAAAACAGCACGTTTTGAGCTTTAATCTGCGTTTTAACGCGTAAAACAGCAAAAAAAAGGGATAAAATTTTTTTATTTTTCGTTTTTTTTTTTATTGCGTCTATTTGAACGATTTCAACGATCAAAAAATGTTTGGGAAAATGTTTATTTCCCAAAAAACAGCATCGTTTTGAGCGTTAATCTGCGTTTTACCGGTAAACAGCAAAAAAAAACGACGAATTTTTTATTATTCGTTTTTATTAATATTGCTTCTATTTAAAGGGATTTCAACGATCTAAAATGCTTAAAAAATGTTTTTTTAAAAGAAAAAAACAGAAAGTTTTGAGTTTTTTTCTGCGTTTTGCAAAACAGCATAAAAACGACAAAATTTTTTATTATTCTTTTTTATTAAAAAGCGTCTTTTTGGGAAGGGATTTCAACGATCTAAAATGCTTGAAAATGCTTATTTTAGCAAAACAGCACGTTTTGAGTTTTAATCTGCTTTTTATCGCGTAAAACAGCAAAAAAATGACGAATTTTTATTATTTGTTTTTATTAATATTGTTTCTATTTAAACGTTTTAACGATTAAAAATGCTTGAAAATGCTTATTTTAGAAAAAACAGCACGTTTTGAGTTTTAATCTGCTTTTTAACGCGTAAAACGAATTAAACCGACGAAATTTTTATTATTCTTTTTTTATTTTTATTGCGTCTATTTGATCGATTCCAACGATCTAAAATGTTTGAAAATGTTTTATTTTAGCAAAACAGCACGTTTTAAAGTTTTAATCGCGTTTTAACGCGTAAAAAAAAGCAAAAAAAACGACGAAATTTTTTTTAAGGGCTTTTATTAATATTGCTTCTTTTTTGAACGTTTTCCCCAACGATCTAAAATGTTTTTTTTTCCCAAAAACAGCACGTTTTGAGTTTTATTCTGCGTTTTAACGCGAAAAACAGCAAAAAAAACGACAAAATTTTTTTATTATTCTTTTTTATTAATATTGCGTCTATTTGAACGATTTCAACGATCAAAAAAGGGCTTAAAAAAAGCTTTTTTAGAAAAAACGAAGTTTTGAGTTTTAATCTGCTTTTTTAACGCGAAAAACAGCATAAAAACGACAAAATTTTTTTATTCGTTTTTATTAATATTGCGTCTATTTGAAGGGATTTCAACGATCAAAAAATGCTTGAAAATTTTTTTTGCAAGCAAAACAGCACGTTTTGAGTTTTAACCTTTTTAACGCGAAAACAGCAAAAAAACGACAAATTTTTTATTATTCGTTTTTTTTAAATTTGTTTTTTTGAACGTTTTCCCAACGATCAAAAAATGCTTGAAAATGCTTATTTTAGAAAAACAGCACGTTTTGAGTTTTAATCTGCTTTTAACGGGGTAAAACAGCTTTTAAAACAGAAAATTTTTTATTATTCGTTTTTATTAATATTGCGTCATTTGAACAAATTTCAACGATCAAAAAATGTTTTGAAAATGCTTTTTTTAAAAGCAAAACAGCAGGGGTTTTTGAGTTTTATTCTGCGTTTTAACGCAAAAAAACAGCAAAAAAAACGACAAAATTTTTTATTATTCGTTTTTTTTTTTTATTGCGTCTTTTTTTGAACGTTTTCCCAACGTTTCTAAAATGCTTGAAAAGCTTATTTTAGCAAAAAACACGTTTTGAGTTTTAATCTGCTTTTTAACGCGTAAAACAGCAAAAAAAAAGGGACGAATTTTTATTATTCTTTTTTATTAATATTGCTTCTTTTTTAAACGATTTCAAGGGATCAAAAAATGCTTGAAAATGCTTATTTTAGCGAAACAGCACGTTTTGAGTTTTAATCTGCTTTTTAACGCGTAAAACAGCAAAAAAAACGACGAAATTTTTATTATTCGTTTTTATTAATATTGCGTCTTTTTTGAACGATTTCAACGATCTAAAATGCTTAAAAAATGCTTTTTTTAAAAGCAAAACAGCACGTTTTGAGCTTTATTCTGCTTTTTAAACCGCTTTCAGCAAAAAAAACGACGAAATTTTTATTATTCGTTTTTTTTTATTGCGCCTATTTGAACGACCGATCAAAAAATGCTTAAAAAATGCTTATTTCAGAAAAACAGCACGTTTTGATTTTTAATCTGCGTTTTCGCGTAAAACAGCATAAAACGACGAAATTTTTATTTTTCCCTTTTTTTATTAATATTGCGTCTTTTTTGAACGATTTCAACGATCAAAAAATGCTTGAAAAGGGCTTTTTTTTGGCCGCCGTTTTGAGCTTTAATCTGCTTTTTAACGCGTAAAACAGCTTTAAAAACGACAAATTTTTTATTAATCGTTTTTATTAATATTGCTTCTATTTGAACGATTTCAACGATCTAAAATGCTTGAAAATGCTTTATTTTAGCAAAACAGCACTTTTTGAGTTTATTCTGCTTTTTTAACGCGTAAAACAGCAAAAAAAACGACGAAATTTTTATTATTCTTTTTTATTAAAACTTTCATTTGAACGTTTTCCCAACGATCAAAAAATGCTTGAAAATGTTTATTTTGGAAAAAACAGCACTTTTTAAAAGTTTTAATCGCGTTTTAACGCGAAAAAACAGCATAAAACGAAAAAAATTTTTTATTATTCGTTTTTATTAATATTGCGTCAATTTAAAACGATTTCAAGGGGATCAAAAAAATGTTTTGAAAATGTTTTATTTTAGAAAAAACAGCACTTTTTGAGCTTTAACTGCGTTTTAATGCGAAAAAACAGATAAAACGAAAAACTTTTTATTATTCGTTTTTATTAATATTGCTTCTTTTTGGGAACGATTTCAACGATCAAAAATGCTTGAAAATGATTATTTTTAGAAAAACAGCAGTTTTGAGTTTTAATTTCGCGTTTTAACGGGGTAAAAAGAAAAAAACGACAAAATTTTTTTATTATTCTTTTTTTATTAATATTGCGTCTATTTGAAGATTTCAACGATTTAAAATGTTTGAAAATGTTTTATTTTAGCAAAACAGCACGTTTTGATTTTTATTCTGCGTTTTAACGGGGAAAAACAAAACATAAAAACGAGGGGAAATTTTTTATTATTCGTTTTTATTAATATTGCGTCTTTTTTTGAACGATTTCAACGATCTAAAATGCCTGAAAATGCTTTTTTTAAAAGCAAAACAGCACGTTTTGTTTTTTTATTCTGCGTTTTAACGCGTAAAACAGCAAAAAAAGGGACGAAATTTTTATTATTCTTTTTTTATTAATATTGCGTCTATTTGAACGATTTCAACGATCTAAAATGGAAAATGTTTATTTTACAAAACAGCACTTTTTGACCTTTAATCAGCGTTTTAAGGGCGTAAAACAGCAAAAAAAAACGAGGGTTTTTTTATTATTCGTTTTTTTATTAATATTGCGTCTATTTGGAAGGGGATTTCAACGATCAAAAAATGCTTGAAAATGTTTTTTTTTAGAAAAAACAGCACGTTTTGAGTTTTTTTAACTGGTTTTTTAATGCGAAAACAGCATAAAACGACAAATTTTTTTATTATTCTTTTTTTATTAATATTGCTTCTATTTAAAACGATTTCAACGTTTCAAAATGCTTAAAAAGTGATTATTTTAGAAAAAACAGCACGTTTTTGAGTTTTAATCTGCTTTTTTAAGCGAAAAGCAGCAAAAAAACGACGAAATTTTTATTATTCGTTTTTATTAATTTTTGGTCTATTTGAAGGGATTTCAACGTTTTAAAAAATGCTTGAAAATGCTTATTTTTAGCAAAACAGCACGTTTTATTTTAAAATCTGCTTTTTTTAAGGGTAAAACAGCATAAAACGACAAAATTTTTATTATTCGTTTTTATTTTATTGCGTCTATTTGATCGTTTTCCCAACGATCAAAAAAATGTTTGGGAAAGCTTATTTTAGCAAAACAGCACGTTTTGAGTTTTTGATCTGCGTTTTAACGCGTAAAACAGCATAAAACGACGAATTTTTATTTTTCGTTTTTATTAATATTGCTTCTTTTTTGAACGTTTTCCGGATCTAAAAGGGGCTTAAAAATCCCATTTTAGCCAAACAGAAACGTTTTGAGTTTTAGTCTGCGTTTTAACGGGGTAAAACAGCAAAAAAACGACGAAATTTTTATTATTCGTTTTTAAATTATTGCGTCTATTTGAAGGGGATTTCAACGTTTCAAAATGCTTAAAAAATGTTTTATTTTAGCAAAACAGCACGCTTTGAGTTTTAATCTGCGTTTTGGTAAAACAGCAAAAAACGAGGGAAAATTTTTTATTATTCCGTTTTTTTTAAATTTATTGCGTCTTTTTGAAGGGTTTTTCCCCAACGATCTAAAATGTTTTAAAAATTTATTTCAGCAAAACAGCCCGTTTTGATTTTTTAACGGGCGTTTTAACGCGTAAACAGCAAAAAAACGACGAATTTTATTATTGTTTTTATTAATATTGTTTATTTAAAACGTTTTCCCAAACATCGAAAATGCTTAAAAAATGTTTTTATTTTAGCAAAACAGCATTTAACCCTTTAATCTGCTTTTTAACGCGAAAAACAGCAAAAAAACGACGAAATTTTTTTATTATTCTTTTTTATTAATATTGCGTCTATTTGAACGATTTCAACGATCTAAAATGCTTGAAAATGCTTATTTTAGCAAAACAGCACGTTTTGAGCTTTATTCTGCGTTTTAACGCGTAAAACAGCATAAAAACGACGAAATTTTTATTATTCGTTTTTATTTTTATTGCGTCTATTTGAACGATTTCAACGATCTAAAATGCTTGAAATGCTTATTTTAGCAAAACAGCACGTTTTGAGCTTTAATCTGCGTTTTAACGCGTAAACAGCATAAAACGACGAATTTTTATTATTCGTTTTTATTAATATTGCTTCTATTTGAACGATTTCAACGATCTAAAATGCTTGAAAATGCTTATTTTAGCGAAACAGCACGTTTTGAGCTTTAATCTGCGTTTTAACGCGTAAACAGCATAAAACGACGAAATTTTTATTATTCGTTTTTATTAATATTCCTTCTATTTGAACGATTTCAACGATCTAAAATGCTTGAAAATGCTTATTTTAGCAAAACAGCACGTTTTGAGCTTTAATCTGCGTTTTAACGCGTAAAACACATAAAACGACGAAATTTTATTATTCGTTTTTATTAATATTGCGTCTATTTGAACGATTTCAACGATCTAAAATGCTTGAAAATGCTTATTTTAGCAAAACAGCACGTTTTAGCTTTATTCTGCGTTTTAACGCGTAAAACAACATAAAACGACGAAATTTTTATTATTCGTTTTTATTTTTATTGCGTCTATTTGAACGTGTTTCAACGATCTAAAATGCTTGAAAATGCATATTTTAGCAAAACAGCACGTTTTGAGCTTTAATCTGCGTTTTAACGCGTAAAACAGCATAAAACGACGAATTTTTATTATTCGTTTTTATTAATATTGCTTCTATTTGAACGATTTCAACGATCTAAAATGCTTGAAAATGCTTATTTTAGCGAAAACAGCACTTTTTGAGCTTTAATCTGCGTTTTAACGCGTAAAACAGCTATAAAACGACGAAATTTTTATTATTCGTTTTTATTAATATTGCGTCTATTTGAACGATTTCAACGATCTAAAATGCTTGAAAATGCTTATTT
The DNA here is from genome assembly GCF_025399875.1 of Dalotia coriaria. NCBI lineage: Eukaryota > Metazoa > Arthropoda > Insecta > Coleoptera > Staphylinidae > Dalotia > Dalotia coriaria. The sequence continues at coordinate 2,331 of NW_027047830.1, read as the reverse complement.
TAGCAAAACAGCACGTTTTGAGCTTTATTCTGCGTTTTAACGCGTAAAACAGCATAAAACGACGAAATTTTTATTATTCGTTTTTATTTTTATTGCGTCTATTTGAACGATTTCAACGATCTAAAATGGTTGAAAATGCTTATTTCAGCAAAACAACACGTTTTGAGTTTTTAATCTGCGTTTTAACGCGTAAAACAGCATAAAACGACGAATTTTTATTATTCGTTTTTATTATATATTGCTTCTATTTGAACGTTTTCCCAACGATCAAAAAATACTTGAAAATGCTTATTTTAGCAAAACAACACGTTTTGAGCTTTAATCTGCGTTTTAACGCGTAAAACAGCATAAAAACGACGAATTTTTATTATTCGTTTTTATTAATATTGCTTCTATTTGAACGTTTCAACGATCTAAAATACGAAATGCTTATTTTAGCAAAACAGCACGTTTTGAGCTTTTAATCTGCGTTTTAACGCGTAAAACAGCATAAAAACGACAGAAATTTTATTATTCGTTTTTATTAATATTGCGTCTATTTGAACGATTTCAACGATCTAAAATGCTTGAAAATGCTTATTTTAGCAAAACAGCACGTTTTGAGCTTTAATCTGCGTTTTAACGCGTAAAACAGCATAAAACGACGAAATTTTTATTATTCGTTTTTTTAATATTGCGTCTATTTGAACGATTTCAACGATCTAAAATGCTTGAAAATGCTTATTTTGAGCAAAAGCAGCACGTTTTGAGCTTTAATTGCGTTTTAACGCGAAAAACAGCATAAAACGACGAAATTTTTATTATTCGTTTTTATTAATATTGCTTCTATTTGAACGAGTTTCAACGATCTAAAATGCTTGAAAATGCTTATTTTAGCAAAACAGCCGCTTTGAGCTTTAATCGCGTTTTAACGCGTAAAAAAAAACGACTGACATTTTTATTATTGTTTTTTATTAATATTGCGTCTGATTTGAACGATTTCAACGATCTAAAATGCTTAAAAAATGCTTATTTTGAGCTTAACGCATTTTAGCTTTATTCTGCGTTTACGTAAAACAGCATAAAACAAATTTTTTTATTCTTTTTATTTTATTGCGCTATTTGAACGATTTCAACGTCTAAAATGCTTGAAAATGCTTATTTTATAAAACAGTCGTTTTAGCTTTAACCGTAAACGCTAAAATAAATTCGTTTTATTTTATTCTTTTTATTAATGTTATATTTGAACGATTTCAACGATCAAAATGCTTGAAAATGCTTTTTTTAGCAAAACACATTTAGCAGTTTATTATAGCGTTTTAACGCGTAAAACAGCATAAAACGACAAAATTTTTATTATTCTTTATTTAAATGCTTTTTAAGATTTCAACGACTTAAAGTTGAAAATGCATTTTAACAAAACAGCTACGTTTTGAGTTTATCTCGTTTTAATGCGTAACGTATAAAACGACGAACTTTTTATTATTCGTTTTTAAAATTTTTTATTTGAACGATTTGAGTTAAATGGAATAATTATTTTAGCAAAACAGCACGTTTGAGCTTTTATCTGCGTTTTAATAAAGCTTTAAAAACGACGAAATTTTTTTAAAATTTGATTATATTATTTTGAAACGATTTCGAGTTTAAAATGCTTTGAAAATTTATTTTAGAAAACACAACGTTTTTAGCTTTTATTCTTGGTTTTAACGCGTAAAACAGCATATAAAACAAATTTTGATCTTCGTTTTTAGTTAATATTGCGTCTATTTGAACATTTCAACGATATAAGCGTAAAATGCTTATTTTGCAAAACAGCACGTTTTGGCTTTTTTTGCGTTTTAACGTAAAACAGCATAAAACGACGAAATTTTAATTCGTTTTTAGAATATTGCGTCTTGTTTTTAATTTCAACGATCTAAATGAAAATGCTTATTTTAGCACAAAATTTGACCTTTAATCATCTTTTACGCGTAGACGCATAAAACGACAAAATCTTGATTCGTTTCTTATTAATCGTCTTTTGAACGTTTCACGATCTAAAATGCTTGAAATGCATTAGCAAAACAGCACTTTTTTTCTTTAATCTGCGTTATTTGAACACTAAAACGACAATGCTGAATTCGTTTTTTTAATATTGCTTCTTTTGAACTTTCAACGATCTAAAATGCTTGAAATGATCATTTTAGCAAAACAGCACGTTTGAGCTTTATCTGCGTTTTAACGCGTAAAGCACTATAAACGACAAATTTATTCTTTTACAAAAAAGCCTTTTGACTTTAACGGTTTTAAGCAAAAACCCTTTTAAAAACAAAAATTTTATTATTCGTTTTATTAAACCCGGCGTTTTTAAAA
>NW_027047829.1:0-12524 GCF_025399875.1 Dalotia coriaria | reverse complement strand
AAAAAACCAAAGGCACGTTTTAAAAAGTTTTTTTAAAAAATTTTTTTTTGCGTTTTAACGCGTCAGCATAAAACGAGGGGAATTATTCTTTTTTTTTATTTTTTTTTTTGGGTTTGCTTTTTTTATTTGAAAAACGTTTTGTACGCGTAAAACAGCAAAAACGACAGATTTTATTATTCGTTTTTATTAATATTGCGTCTATTTGAACGATTTCAACGATCAAAATGCTTGAAATTTTTTACAGCAAAACAGCACGTTTGAGCTTTAATCTGCGTTTTAACGCGTAAAACATATAAAACGACGAATTTTTATTATTCGTTTTATTTTTTTTGCGTCTTTTGAACGATTCAACGATCTAAAATGCTTGAAAATGCTTTTTTTAAACAGCATTTTATTAAAAGATAACGCGAATAAAACTGATAAATTTTTTATTTATTAATATTGCTCTATTTGAACGATTCATTTAGAAAACGAAATGTTATTTACGCAAAACGCGTTAGTTTAATCTGCGTTTAACGCGTACACTAAAACGACAATTTTTTTATTTCGTTTTATAATTTTTTTTGAAATTTCATCTAAAATGCTTGAAAATGCTTTTTTAAAAAACGACGTTTTAGCTGTTAACTGCGTTTTAACGCGTAAAGCATAAAACGAATTTTTATTATTCGTTTTTTATTAATTTATCTTTGAAAATGTTCACGATCTAAAATGCGAAAGCTTATTTAGCAAAACAGCACGTTTGAGCTTTAACGCGTTTTATTATTTTAAATAAAACGACAATTTACATTTCGTTTTTTTAATTTGCGTCTATTTATAGAAAAGCATCTAAATGCTTGAAAATGCTTATTTTCGAAAACAGCACGTTTTGAGCTTGCAATCATTTTGCTTGCGTAAAACCTTATAAAACGACAAAGATTTTTTATTGTAGTTTTATTAATATTTGCTTCTCTTTAGACGGTTTTAACGATCTAGAGATGCTTGAAATGCTTATTTTAGCAAAACAGCACGTTTTTAAGCACAATCTGCGTTTTAACCTTGCCCGTAAAACAGCATAAAACGACAAATTTTTATTATTCGTTTTTATTAATATTGCTTCTATTTGAACGATTTCAACGATCTAAAATGCTTGAAAATGCTTATTTTAGCAAAACAGCACGTTTTGAGTTTTAATCTGCGTTTTGACGCGTAAAACAGCATAAAAAGCAGCGAAATTTTTATTCGTTTTTTATTAATATATTGCGTGTTTGAACGATTTCAGCAATCTAAAATGCTTGAAAATGCTTATTTTATACGACAGCGTTTAATCTGCTTGTTTTAACGCGTAATATAAAGCGACGAATTTTTTATTATTCGTTTTTATTAATATTGCTTCTATTTGAACGATTTCAACGATCTAAAATGTGAAATGCTTATTTGCAGCAAAACAGCACGTTTGAAGGAACGATTTCAACGATCTAAAATGCGAAAATACTTATTTTATAGCAAAACAGCACGTTTGAGCTTTAATCCCCGTTTTAACGCGTAAAACAACATAAAACACAGAATTTTATTATTCGTTTTTTTATTAATTGACGTCTATTTGAACGATTTCACGATCTAAATGCTTGAAATCTTATTTTAGCAAAACAACGTTTGAGCTTTAATCGCGTTTTAAGCGTAAAACAGCATAAAACAAGAAATTTTTATTATTCGTTTTTATTAATATTGCGTCTATTTGAACGATTTCAACGATTAAAATGCTTGAAGAAATCTTATTTTAGCAAAACAGCACGTTTTGAGCTTTAATCTGCGTTTTTAACGCGTAAAACAAGCTAAAAACGACGAATTTTATTATTCGATTTTTTTTATTTGTCTCTATTTGAACGATTTCAACGATCTAAAATGCTTGAAAATGCTTATTTTAGCAAAACAGCACGTTTTGAGCTTTAATCTGCGTTTTAACGCGTAAAACAGCATAAAACGACGAAATTTTTGTTTTTATTTATTCGTCTTTTGAACGATTTCAACGATCTAAATGCTTGAAAATGCTTATTTTAGCAAAACAGCCGTTTTGAGCTTTAATCTGCGTTTTAACGCGTAAAACGCATAAAAACGACGAATTTTTATTATTCGTTTTTATTAATATTGCTTCTATTTGAACGATTTCAACGATCTAAAATGCTTGAAAATGCTATTTTAGCAAAACAGCACGTTTTGAGCTTTAATCTGCGTTTTACGCGTAAAACAGCATAAAACGACGAAATTTTGTTATCGTTTTTTATTAATATTGCGTCTATTTGAACGATTTCAACGATCTAAAATGCTTGAAAATGCTTATTTTAGCAAAACAGCAGTTTTGAGCTTTAATCTGCGTTTTAACGCGTAAAACAGCTATAAAACGACAATTTTTATTATTCGTTTTTATTAATTTTGAGTCTATTTGAACGATTTCAACGATCTAAAATGCTTGAAAATGCTTATTTTAGCAAAACAGCACGTTTGATTTTTTAATCTGCGTTTTAACGCGTAAAACAGCAAAAAAACGACGAAATTTTTATTATTCTTTTTTATTAATATTGCGTCTATTTGAACGATTTCAACGATCTAAAATGCTTGAAAATGCTTTTGCAAAACAGCACGTTTTGAGCTTTAATCTGCGTTTTAACGCGTAAAACAGCAAAAAAACGACGAATTTTTTATTATTCGTTTTTATTAATATTGCGTCTATTTGAACGATTTCAACGATCTAAAATGCTTGAAAATGCTTATTTTAGCAAAACAGCACGTTTTGAGTTTTTAATCTGCGTTTTACGCGTAAAACAGCATAAAACGACGAAATTTTTATTATTCGTTTTTATTTTTATTGCGTCTATTTGAACGATTTCAACGATCTAAAATGCTTGAAAATGCTTATTTTAGCAAAACAGCACGTTTTGAGCTGTAATCTGCGTTTTAACGCGTAAAACAGCATAAAACGACGAATTTTTTATTATTCGTTTTTATTAATATTGCTTCTATTTGAACGTTTTTCAACGATCTAAAATGCTTGAAAATGCTTATTTTAGCAAAACAGCATTTTTGAGCTTTAATCTGCGTTTTTAACGCGTAAAACAGCAAAAAAACGACGAAATTTTTATTATTCGTTTTTATCAATATTTTCTATTTGAACGTTTCAACGAATTAAAATGTTGAAAATGCTTATTTTAGCAAAACAGCACGTTTTGAGCTTTAATCGGGCCGTTTTAACGCGTAAAACAGCAAAAAAACGACGAATTTTATTATTCTTTTTTTATTAATATTGCTTCTATTTGAACGATTTCAACGATCTAAAATGCTTGAAAATGCCTATTTTAGCAAAACAGCACTTTTTGAGCTTTAATCTGCGTTTTAACGCGTAAACAGCATAAAACGGCGATTTTTTATTATTCGTTTTTAAAATGCTTATTTTAAAGCAAAACAGCACTTTTTGAGTTTAATCGCGTTTAACGCGAAAACACATAAAACGAAAAATTTTTTTATTCGTTTTTTTTTAGGCGTCTATTTGAACGATTTCAACGATCTAAAATGTTTAAAAATTTATTTTAGCAAAACAATGTTTTGAGCTTTAATTTGCGTTTTAACGCGTAAAACAGCATAAAACGACGAATTTTTTTATTTTTTTATTAATATTGCGTCTATTTGAACGATTTCAACGATCTAAAATGCTTGAAAATGCTTTTTTTTAGCAAAACAGCACGTTTTGAGCTTTATTCTGCGTTTTAACGCGTAAAACAGCAAAAAAACGACGAAATTTTATTATTCGTTTTTATTTTATTGCTTCTATTTGAACGATTTCAACGATCTAAAATGCTTGAAAATGCTTATTTTAGCAAAACAGCACGTTTTGAGTTTTAATCTGCGTTTTAACGCGTAAAACAGCATAAAACGACGAATTTTTATTATTCGTTTTTATTAATATTGCTCTATTTGAACGATTTCAACGATCTAAAATGCTTGAAAATGCTTATTTTAGCAAAACAGCACGTTTCTGAGCTTTAATCTGCGTTTTAACGCGTAAACAGCATAAAAACGACGAATTTTTATTATTCGTTTTTTATTAATATTGCTTCTATTTGAACGATTTCAACGATCTAAAATGCTTGAAAATGCCTATTTTAGCAAAACAGCACGTTTTGTAGCTTTAATCTGCGTTTTAACGCGTAAACAGCAAAAAAAACGACGAATTTTTTATTATTCGTTTTTATAATATTGCGTCTATTTGAACAATTCAACGATCTAAAATGCTTGAAAATGCTTATTTTAGCAAAAACAGCACGTTTTGAGCTTTAATCAGCGTTTTAACGCGTAAAACAGCATAAAACGACGAAATTTTATTATTCGTTTTATTAATATTGCGTCTATTTGAACGATTTCAACGATCTAAAATGCTTGAAAATGCTTATTTTAGCAAAACAGCACGTTTTGAGCTTTAATCTGCGTTTTAACGCGTAAAACAGCATAAAACGACGAATTTTTATTATTCGTTTTAATAATATTGCTTCTATTTGAACGATTTCAACGATTTAAAATGCTTGAAAATGCTTATTTTAGCAAAACAGCACGTTTTGAGTTTTAATCTGCTTTTTTAACGCGAAAAAACAGCATAAAAGACGAAATTTATATTATTCGTTTTTTATTTTTATTGCGTCTATTTGAAGGGATTTCAACGATCTAAAAATCCCATTTTAGAAAAAACATCACTTTTTTGAGTTTTTAATCTGCTTTTTTTGCGAAAAAACAGCATAAAAAGGGACAAATTTTTTTATTATTCTTTTTTTATTAATATTGCGCCTATTTGAACGTTTTCCCCAAGGGATTTAAAATGCTTAAAAAATGTTTTTATTTTAGAAAAACAGCACGTTTTGAGTTTAATCTGGGGTTTTAACGCGAAAAACAGAAAAAAAGGGACAAATTTTTTATTATTCGTTTTTATTAATATTGCTTCTATTTGAACGTTTTCCCCAATGATCTAAAATGCTTGAAAATTTTTTTTTGGGAAAAAAAAGCACGTTTTGAGCTTCAATCTGCGTTATAACGCTTTCGGCATAAAACGACGAAATTTTATTATTCTTTTTTTATTTTTTTTTGGTCTATTTGAACGTTTTCCCAACGATCTAAAAATGCTTGAAAATGCTTTTTTTTAAGAAAAAACAGCACTTTTGGGAGTTTTAATTTGCTTTTTAACGCGTAAAACAGCAAAAAAACGACAAATTTTTTTATTTTTCTTTTTTATTAATATTGCGTCTATTTGAAAATTTCAACGATCTAAAATGCTTGAAAATGTTATTTTAGCAAAAAAAAAGCACTTTTTGGGATTTTTTAACTGTGTTTTAACGCGAAAACAGCAAAAAAAAGGGCGAAATTTTTTTTATTCTTTTTTTATTAATTTTTTTATTTGAACGATTTCAACGATCTAAAATGCTTAAAAAATGCTTTTTTAAAAGAAAAACAGCACGTTTTGTTTTTTAATCTGCTTTTTAACGGTAAAACAGCATAAAAACGTGGGAATTTTTTTATTATTCGTTTTTATTAATATTGCGTCTTTTTTGGAAGGGTTTTTCCCAACGATCAAAAAATGCTTGAAAATGCTTTTTTTTGGCAAACAGCACGTTTTGAGTTTTAATCGGGTTTAACGTAAAACAGCATAAAAACAAAAAATTTTTTTTTATTCGTTTTTATTAATATTGCGTCTATTTAAAGGATTTCAAATCTAAAATGCTTGAAAATGCTTTTTTTAGAAAAAACAGCCCCGTTTTGAGTTTTAATCTGCGTTTTTAACGCGAAAAAACAGCATAAAAACGACGAAATTTTTTATTATTCGTTTTTTATTAATATTGCGTCTTTTTGGGAACGATTTCAACGATCTAAAATGCTTGAAAATGCTTTTTTTTAGCAAAAAAAGACGTTTTGAGTTTATTCTGCGTTTTAACGCGAAAAAACAGCATAAAAACGACAAAATTTTTTATTTTTCTTTTTTTTTTTTTATTGCGTCTATTTGAACGATTTCAACGATCTAAAATGCTTGATAATTTATTTTAGCAAAACAGCACGTTTTGAGTTTTAATCTGGTTTTAACGCGAAAAAAACAGCAAAAAAAACGACGAATTTTTTATTATTCGTTTTTATTAATATTGCTTCTTTTTAAACGATTTCAACGATCTAAAATGCTTGAAAATGCTTATTTTTAGAAAAAACAGCACGTTTTGAGTTTAATCTGCGTTTTAACGCGTAAACAGCATAAAAACGACGAAATTTTTATTATTCGTTTTTATTAATATTGGGGTCTATTTGAACGATTTCAACGATCAAAAAATGTTTTTGAAAATGATTATTTTAGCAAAACAGCACGTTTTGAGTTTTAATCTGCGTTTTAACGCGTAAAAAAAGCATAAAAACGTCAAATTTTTTTTATTATTCTTTTTTATTAATATTGCGTCTATTTGAACGATTTCAACGATCTAAAATGCTTGAAAATGTTTTTTTAAGCAAAACAGCATTTTTTTGAGTTTTAACGCTTTTTAACGCGTAAAACAGCATAAAACAACGAAATTTTTATTATTCTTTTTTTATTAATATTGCGTCTATTTCAAACGATTTCAACGATTTTTAAAAATGCTTAAAAAATAAATTTTTTTTCCCAAAACAGCACTTTTTTGATTTTTAATCTGCTTTTTAAACCCAAAACAGCAAAAAAACGACGAATTTTTTATTATTCTTTTTTTATTAATTTTTTGTTTCCCTTTTTTTTAAACGATTTCAACGATCAAAAAAGCTTAAAAAATGCTTATTTTAAAAAACAGCACGTTTTGAGCTTTAATCTGCGTTTTAACGCGAAAAAACAGCGCTAAAACGACAAATTTTTTTATTTTTCCCGTTTTTTTTTAATATTGCTTTCATTTTGAACGATTTCAACGTTTCAAAATGCTTGAAAATGTTTTTTGGCCAAAAAACAGCACTTTTTTGGAACTTACCGCGTTTTAACGCGTAAAACAGCAAAAAAAACGACGAAATTTTTATTATTCGTTTTTATTAATATTGCGTCTATTTGAAGATTTCAACGATCAAAAAATCCCCTTAAAAAAGCTTTTTTTTTAGCAAAACAGCACGTTTGGGTTTTAACCTGCGTTTTAACGCGAAACAAATAAAAACGACAATTTTTTTTTTCGTTTTTTTTAAATATTGGGGCCTATTTGAACAATTTAAACCCATCTAAAAGTTTGGGAAAATGCTTAATTTTAGCAAAACAGCACTTTTTGGTTTTTTAATCAGCTTTTTTTAACGCGAAAAACGCAAAAAAACGACAAAATTTTTTATTATTCTTTTTTTTATTAATATTGCGCCTATTTGAACGTTTTTCAACGATCTAAAATGCTTGAAAATGCTTATTTTAGCAAAACAGCACGTTTTGAGCTTTATTCTGCGTTTTAACGGAAAACAAAAAAAACGAAAAAATTTTTATTATTCGTTTTTTTTTTTATTGCGCCTTTTTTAAACGTTTTAAAACGCCCAAAATTTGGCTTATTTTAGCAAAACGGGCACTTTTTGAGTTTTTTAATCTGCTTTTTAAAAAGCGTAAAACAGCATAAAACGACTAAATTTTTATTATTCTTTTTTTATTAATATTGCGTCTATTTGAACGATTTCAAGGGATCTAAAATGCTTGAAAATGCTTTTTTTAGCAAAACAGAAACTTTTTTGGTTTTTTAATCTGCGTTTTAACCCCAAAACAGCGAAAAAACGACGAAATTTTTATTATTCGTTTTTCAAAATTATTGCGTTTTTTTGGAACGATTTCAACGATAAAAAAATTGTTGTTTATTTTTTTAAAAGCAAAACAGCACGTTTTTGAGTTTGAATTTTGCGTTTCTAACCCGTAAACAAAGCATAAAACGACAAATTTTTCTATTATTCTTTTTTTTAAAATTATTGCTTCTTTTTTGAACGATTTAAAACGATCAAAAAATGCAAAATGCTTTTTTTTGGCAAAAAAAAGCACTTTTTGAGCTTTAATCAGCTTTTTAACGCAAAACAGCAAAAAAACAACGAAATTTTTTTTTTTTCGTTTTTATTAATATTGCGTCTATTTGAACGTTTTAAAGATGTAAAATGTTTAAAAAATGCTTTTTTTAAAAGGGAAAAAACAGCACGTTTTGAGTTTTAATCTGCGCTTTAACGAAAACAGCAAAAAAAACAGGGAAATTTTTTATTATTCTTTTTTTAATTTTTTCCCCCCCCAAAACGATTTCAAATCTAAAATGCTTGAAAATGTTTATTTTAGAAAAAAAAGCACTTTTTAAAGTTTTTCGCGTTTTAACGCGTAAAACAGCAAAAAACCCACAAATTTTATTATTCGTTTTTTTTTTTTGGTCTTTTTTGAACGATTTCAACGATCAAAAAATCCCGAAAATGCTTTATTTTAGAAAAAACAGAAATTTTTTGGGCTTTCATTTTGCGTTTTAACGCGAAAAAACAGCAAAAAAAACGACAAATTTTTTTATTATTCGTTTTTTATTAATATTGTTTCCCAAAAACGTTTTCCCAACGATCAAAAATGTTTTTAAAAATGATTATTTTAGCAAAACAGCAGTTTTGAGTTTTAACTGCGTTTTAACGCGTAAAACAGCAAAAAAAAGGGACAAAATTTTTTTTTAATTTTTTTTTTTAAATATTGGTTTTTTAAAATTTCTCAAATCTAAAATGCTTAAAAAATGATTATTTTAGAAAAAACAGCAGGGGCTTAATCTGCTTTTTTCCCAAAACAGCAAAAAAACACTTTTTTTTATTTTTCTTTTTTTTTAATAGTTTCTATTTAAAACGATTTCAACGAATCTAAAATGCTTGAAAATGTTCTTTTTTTAAAAACAGCACGTTTTGTTTTTTTTAATCTGCTTTTTAACGCGTAAAACGTTAAAAACAAATTTTTAAATTTCGGTTTTTTAATTTTGGCCCTTTTAACGCGATTTCAACGATCAAAAAATGCTTAAAAATGCTTCTTTAGAAAAACAGCACTTTTTGGGAGTTTTTTTTCTGCGTTTTAACGCGAAAAAACGAATAAAAAGGGACGAAATTTTTTATTATTCGTTTTTTTTTAATATTGCGCTTTTTTGAACGAAAACGATTTAAAAGTTTAAAACTTTTTAGAAAAAAACAGCACGTTTTGATTTTTTAATCTGCGTTTCGCTTTCCAGCAAAAAAATAAAAAAATTTTTTTATTATTGTTTTTTTTTAATATTGCTTCTTTTTTAAACGTTTTCAAAAAAATTGTTGAAAATGCTTTTTTTGGGAAAAAGCACGTTTTGAGTTTTAAATTTCGCGTTTTAACGCTTTTCCAGCAAAAAAAACCCCAATTTTTTTTTTTTTCTTTTTTTTAAATATTTTTTCTATTTCGGAACGATTTAAAACCGATCAAAAAGCTTAAAAATGCTTATTTTTAAGAAAAAACAGCAACGTTTTGAGCTTTATTCTGCGAACCGCGTAAAAAAAGCAAAAACTACAAAATTTTTTATTATTCGTTTTTTATTAATATTGCGTCTTTTTTGAAGGGATTTCAACGATCAAAAAATGCTTAAAAAAGGGTTTTTTAAAGAAAAAACAGAAAGTTTTAAAAGTTTTTTAATCTGAGTTTTAACGCGTAAAACACCCTAAAATCCCCTTTTTTTTTTGGGTTTTTATTAATATTGCTTCTATTTAAACAAAATTTCAAGGGATCTAAAATGTTTGGGGTTGCTTATTTTAGCAAAACAGCACGTTTTATTTTAACTGCGTTTTAACGCGAAAAACAGCATAAAAGGGACGAAATTTTTATTATTCGATTTTTATTAATATTGCTTCTTTTTTGAACGATTTCAACGATTTTAAAAATGCTTGAAAATGCTTATTTTAAAAAAGGTTTTTTTGAGTTTTAATCTGCGTTTTAACGCGTAAAACAGCATAAAACCAATTTTTTTTATTATTCGTTTTAAAATTAATATTGCGTCTTTTTTGAAGGGTTTTTTCAAGGGATCTAAAATGCTTGAAAATGTTTTTTTAAAAGAAAAAACAGCACGTTTTGAGTTTTAATCTGCGTTTTCGCGTAAAAAAAAGCATAAAAACGACGAATTTTTATTATTCGTTTTTATTAATATTGCTTTTTTTGGGAAACGTTTTAACGATCAAAAAATGTTTTAAAAAATGCTTTTTTTAAAAGCAAAACAGCACGTTTTTTATCTGCGTTTTAACGCGAAAAAACAGCATAAAAACGACGAATTTTTAATATTCGTTTTTTAAATTATTGCTTCTTTTGAACGATTTCAACGATTAAAATGTTTTAAAAATGTTTTTTTTAGCAAAAAAATTTTGAGTTTTAATCTGCGTTTTAACGCGTAAAAAAAAGCAAAAAAACGACGAATTTTTATTATTCGTTTTTTTTAAATTTGTTTCTATTTGAACGATTTCAATGATTAAAAGGGCTTAAAAAATGCTTTTTTTTTAGCAAAACAGCACTTTTTTTGAGTTTTAATTGCGTTTTAACGCGTAAAAAAAGAAAAAAAAACGACAATTTTTTATTATTTGTTTTATTAATATTGCGTCTATTTGAAGGGATTTCAAGGGATCAAAAAATGTTTGGGAGAATCCCTTATTTTAGAAAAACAGCATTTAGTTTTATTCCCGTTTTACCGCGTAAAACAGCAAAAAAAACGACGAAATTTTTATTATTCTTTTTTTATTTTGATTGCGTCTTTTTTGAATGATTTCAACGATCTAAAAAGGGCTTGAAAAGGGCTTTTTAACCCAAAAACAGCACTTTTTGAGTTTAATCTGCGTTTTAAGGGCGAAACAGCATAAAAAACGAAAAAAATTTTTTTATTATTCTTTTTTTATTAATATTGCTTCTATTTGAACGACCGGATCTAAAATGTTTAAAAAAGCTTTTTTTTAGCAAAACAGCACGTTTTGAGTTTTAATCTGCTTTTTTAACGCGTAAAACAGCTTTAAAAACGACAAAATTTTTTTATTATTCGTTTTTATTAATTTTGGGCCCCTATTTAAAGGGATTTCAATGACCCAAAAATCCCTTGAAAATGTTTTTTTTTTTGGCAAAAAAAAGCAGTTTTGGTTTTTAATCTGCGTTTTAACGCGTAAAAAAAGCATAAAAAATGACGAATTTTTATTATTCGTTTTTTAAATTAATATTGCTTCTATTTAAACGATTTCAACGATCTAAAATGCTTAAAAAATTTTTTTGGAGAAAAAACAGCACTTTTTTGGTTTTAACGCGTTTTAACACGTAAAAAAAGCATCGACAAAATTTTTTATTATTCGTTTTTATTAATAATGCTTCTTTTTTTGAATGATTTCAACGAAAAAAAAATGTTGAAAATGCTTTTTTTTAGCAAAACGAACGTTTTTGTTTTTTAATCTGCGTTTTAACGCGAAAAAACAGCAAAAAAACGACGAATTTTTTTATTTTTTTTTTTAAATATTGGCCTATTTCAACGGGATTTCAACGATCTAAAAATGCTTGAAAATGTTTATTTTAGAAAAAACAGCACTTTTTTGAGTTTTAACCCCCGTTTTATCGCGTAAAACAGCAAAAAAACGACGAAATTTTTTTATTCGTTTTTATTAATATTGCGTCTTTTTTGAACGATTTCAACGATCAAAAAATGCTTAAAAAATGCTTATTTTAGCAAAACAGCACTTTTTTGGGGTTTAATTTTGCGTTTTTAACGCGTAAAAAAGCATAAAAACGACGAATTTTTATTATTCGTTTTTTACTTTTTTTTTCCCTATTTGAAGGGATTTCAACGATCTAAAATGTTTAAAATTTATTTTGAAAAAACAGCACTTTTTTGATTTTTAATCTGCGTTTTAACGCGAAAAACAGCAAAAAAACGACGAAATTTTATTATTTTTTTTATTAATATTGCGTCTATTTCAACGATTTCAAACGATCAAAAATGCTTGAAAATGTTTAAAACCCCAAAAACATCGTTTTGAGTTTTTCCCCGGCGTTTTAACGCAAAACAGCAAAAAAAAACGACGAATTTTTTTATTCTTTTTTTATTAATATTCCCCCCCATTTGAACGATTTAAAACGTTTCAAAAATGCTTGAAAATGGTTTTTTTTAGCAAAACGAACTTTTTAAAGTTTTTTAATTTTGCGTTTCAACGCTTTAAAAACAGTAAAAAAAACGGACGAATTTTTATTATTCGTTTTTTTTAATTAATATTGCTTTTTATTTGAACGATTTCAACGATCAAAAAATGTTGAAAATGTTTTTATTTTAGCAAAACAGCAACTTTTTGTTTTTATTTTTGCGTTTTAACGCGAAAAACAGCAAAAAAAACGACAAAATTTTTTTTAAATTCGTTTTTATTAAAAATTTCCTTTCTATTTGAAGGGATTTCAAGGGATCTAAAATGCTTAAAAAATGCTTATTTTAGCAAAACAGAAATTTTTAAAGCTTTAATTCTTTTTTAACGCGAAAAAACAGCATAAAATGGACGAATTTTTTAAAAAATTA
>NW_027047828.1:0-12531 GCF_025399875.1 Dalotia coriaria | reverse complement strand
CCCCTGATATTTTTTTTATTATTCTGTTTATTATTAATTATGCTTGAAAGCTCGTATTTAAAACGAAATTTTTTTTACGATCTAAAATGCTTGAAAATGCTTATTTTAGCCAAAAAACAGCATGGGTTTTACTTTTAATTGCGTTTTAACGCGTAAAACAGCATTTTAAAAACGATTTTGGCTATCGCCTTTTAATATTTTCTATTTGAACGATTTCAACGATCTAAAAGCTGAAATTTATTTAAGCAAAACACTACGTTTTGAGTTTAATCTGCGTTTAACGCGTAAAACGATAAACGACGAATTTTTATTTGCGTTTCTTATTATATTTCTATTTGAACGACTTCAACGATTTAAAATGCTTGAAAATGCTTATTTTAGCAAAACAGCACGATTTGAGATTTAATCTGCGTTTTAAGCGTAAAACAGCATAAAACGACAAAATTTTTATTATTCGTTTTTATTAATATTGCGTCTATTTGAACGATTTCAACGATCTAAAATGCTTGAAAATGCTTATTTTAGCAAAACGCACGTTTTGAGCTTTATTCTGCGTTTTAACGCGTAAAACAGCATAAAACGACGAAATTTTTATTATTCGTTTTTATTTTATTGCGTCTATTTGAACGATTTCAACGATCTAAAATGCTTGAAAATGCTTATTTTAGCAAAACAGCACGTTTTGAGCTTTAATCTGCGTTTTAACGCGTAAAACAGCATAAAACGACGAATTTTTATTATTCGTTTTTATTAATATTGCTTCTATTTGAACGTTTTAAACGA
This sequence comes from Dalotia coriaria, assembly GCF_025399875.1. Classification (NCBI taxonomy): domain Eukaryota; kingdom Metazoa; phylum Arthropoda; class Insecta; order Coleoptera; family Staphylinidae; genus Dalotia; species Dalotia coriaria. Next base: position 11,748 of record NW_027047828.1, on the reverse strand, counting down.
TCAAAAATGCTTGAAAATGCTTATTTTAGCAAAACGCACTTTTTGGGGTTTTAAATTCTGCTTTTTAACGCGAAAAAACGCAAAAAAACGACAAAATTTTTATTATTCGTTTTTTTTTTTAAATTGCTTCTTTTAAAACGATTTCAACGATCAAAAATGCTTGAAAATGCTTTTTTGAAAACCACCCGTTTGGGGGTTTTTAATCTGCTTTTTTAACGCGTAAAACGCATAAAACGACAAATTTTTATTATTCTTTTTTTTTATTAATATTCGTCTATTTGAAAAATTTCAACGATCAAAATCGAAAATGCTTATTTTAGAAAAACAGCACGTTTTAAAGGTTTTTAATTCCTTTTTAACGCTAAAACAGCATAAAAAAAAAAAAATTTTTTATTTTTTGTTTTATTTTTTTTTTGCGTCTATTTGAACATTTAAAGATCTAAAAGGGCGAAAATGCTTATTTTAGCAAAACAGCACTTTTTGGAATTTTTAATCTGCTTTTTTAACGCGTAAAAAAACATAAAAACGACAAGATTTTTATTATTCTTTTTTTATTAATATTGCTTCTATTTGAAGGGTTCAACGATTTAAAATGCTTAAAAAATGCTTATTTTAGCAAAACAGCACGTTTTGAGCTTTTAATCTGCGTTTTAACGCGTAAAACAGCATAAAACGACAATTTTTTTATTATTCGTTTTTTATTAATATTGCGTCTATTTGAACGATTTCCAGCGATCTAAAATGCTTGAAAATGCTTATTTTGCAAAACAGCACGTTTTGAGCTTTATTCTGCGTTTAACGCGTAAACAGCATAAAAACGACGAAATTTTATTATTCGTTTTTATTTTGTGCGCTCTATTTGAACGGTTTCAACGATCTAAAAAGCTTGAAATGTATTTAGCAAAACAGCACGTTTGCAGGCTTTAATCTGCGTTTAACGCGTAAAACAGCATAAAAGCGACGAATTTTTATTATTCGTTTTTATTAATATTGCTTCTATTTGAACGATTTCAACGTTGAAATGCTTAATGCTTATTTTAGCAAAACAGCGTTGAGCTTTAATCACGTTTTAACGCGTAAAACAGCATAAAAACGACGAAATTTTTATTATTCGTTTTTATTAATATTGCGTCTATTTGAACGATTTCAACGATCGCAAAATGCTTATTTTAGCAAAAGCAGCACGTTTTGGGCAGCAATCTGCGTTTTTTAACGCGTAAAACAGCATAAAACGGCGAATTTTTATTATTCGTTTTTTATTAATATTGCTTCTATTTGAACGATTTCCAGCGATTTAAAATGTTTTGAAAATGATTATTTTAACGAAAACAGCACGTTTGAGCTTTTAATCTGCGTTTTAACTCAATGGAAATAGCATAAAAACGACGAATTTTTTATTATTCGTTTTTATTAATATTGATTCTATTTGAACGATTTCAACGATCAAAATGCTTGAAAATGCTTATTTTAGCAAAACAGCACGTTTCGAGCTTTTAATCTGCGTTTTAACGCGTAGTAAAACAGCATAAAAACGACGAATTTTTATTCGTTTTTTTTTTTATTAATATTGCGTCTATTTGAACGATTTCAACGATCTAAACGGCGAAATGCTTATTTTAGCAAAACAGCACGTTTTGAGCTTTAATCTGCGTTTTAACGCGTGAAACAGCATAAAAATGACGAATTTTTTATTATTCGTTTTTATTAATATTGCTTCTATTCAAACGATTTCTACGATCTAAAATGCTTGAAAAATGCTTTTTTAGCAAAAACAGCGTTTTGAGCTTTTAATCTGCACGTTTTAACGCGTAAAACAACATAAAACGACGAGTACATTATTCGTTTTTAATATTGCTTCTATTTGAACGATTTCAACGATCTAAAATGTGAAAATGCTTATTTTAGCAAAACAGCACGTTTGAGCTTTAATCTGCGTTTTAACGCGTAAAACAGCATAAAACGAGGTACATTATTCGTTTTTTTATTAATATTGCGCTCTATTTGAACGATTTCAACGATCTAAATGGCGAAAATGCTTATTTTAGCAAAACAGCACGTTTGAGCTTTATTCTGCGTTTAACGCGTAAACAGCATAAAACGACGAAATTTTTATTATTGTTTTTTATTTTTATTGCGTCTGTTGAACGATTTCCAGCGATCTAAAAGCGAAAATGCTTATTTTAGCAAACAGCACGTTTGAGCTTTAATCTGCGTTTTAACGCGTAAAACAGCATAAAACGACGAATTTTATTATTCGTTTCATATTAATATTGCTTCTATTTGAACGACTTCAACGTTTTAAAATGCTTGAAAATACTTATTTTAGCAAAAACAGCACGATTTGAGCTTTAATCATTTTAACGCGTAAACAGCATAAAAACGTGAGGTACATTATTCGTTTTTTATTAATGCGTCTGTTGAACGATTTCAACGATCTAAAATGCTTGAAAATGCTTATTTTAGCAAAACCGCACGTTTTGAGCTTTATTCTGCACGTTTTAACGCGTAAAACAGCATAAAACGGCAAATTTTTTATTATTCGTTTTTATTTTATTGCGTCTATTTGAACGATTTCAACGATCTAAATGTAGAAAATGTATTTTAGCAAAACAGCACGTTTGAGCTTTTAATCTGCGTTTTTAACGCGTAAAACAACATAAAAACGACGAATTTTATTATTCGTTTTTATTATTAATATTGCTTCTATTTGAACGATTTCAACGTCCCAAAATGCTTGAAATGCTTATTCTAGCAAAACAGCGCGTTTTGAGCTTTAACCTGCGTTTTAACGCGTAAAACAAGCATAAAAACGACGAAATTTTTATTATTCGTTTTGTAATATTGCGTCTATTTGAACGATTTCAACGATCTAAATGCTTGAAAATGTATTTTAGCAAAACAGCACGTTTTGAGCTTTAATCTGCGTTTTAACGCGTAAAACAACTATAAAACGACAAAATTTTTATTATTCGTTTTATTAATATTGCTTCTATTTGAACGATTTCAACGATTTAAAATGTAGAAAATGCTTATTTTAGCAAAACAGCACGTTTTGAGCTTTTAATCTGCGTTTAACGCGTAAACAACATAAAACGACAATTTTTATTATTCGTTTTAGTAATATTCTTCTATTTGAACGATTTCAATGATCTAAAATGCTTGAAAATGCTTATTTTTAGCAAATCAGCACGTTTGAGCTTAATCTGCGCGTTTTAACGCGTAAAACAACATAAAACGGCGAATTTTATTATTCGTTTTTATTAATATTGCGTCTATTTGAATGATTTCAACGATCTAAAATACTTGAAAATGCTGAGTTTTTAGCAAAACAGCGTTTTGAGCACAATGTGATTTTTAGCGTAAAACAGCTTATAAAACGACAGAATTTTTATTATTTGTTTTTATTAATATTGCGTCTATTTGAACGATTTCAGCTTGATCTAAAAATGCTTGAAAATGCCCATTTGGCAGCGTTTGAGGCAATCTGCGTTTTAACGCGTAAACAGCATAAAACGACGAATTTTTATTATTCGTTTTTATTAATATTGCTTTCTATTTGAACGATTTCAACGATCTAAAATGCTTGAAAATGCTTATTTTAGCAAAAACAGCACGTTTTGAGCTTTTAATCTGCGCTAACGCGTAAAACATCATAAACGACGAAATTTTATTATTCGCTTTTATTAATATTGCTTCTATTTGAACGATTTCAACGATCTAAATGCTTGAAAATGCGTATTTAGCAAAACAGCACGGTGACTTTAATCGTTTTAACGCTTAAAACAGCATAAAACGACGTACATTATTCGTTTTTTATTAATATTGCGTCTATTTGAACGGTTCAACGATCTAAATGCTTGAAAATACTTATTTTAGCCGAAACAGCACGTTTTGAAGATTTATTCTGCGTTTTAACGCGTAAAACAGCATAAAACGACGAAATTTTATTATTCGTTTTTATTTTTTTATTACTTTACGTCAGAACTGATTCAACGGTCTAAAATGCTTGAAAATGCTTATTTTTTGCAAAACACCACGTTTTTGGGCAATCTGCGTTTTAACGTAAAACATAAAACGACGAATTTTTTGTATTGGTTTTATTAATATTGCGTCTGTGCCGGGCAGTTCAACGATCTAAAATAGCGAAAATGCTTATTTTAGCAAAACAGCACGTTTTGAGCTTTATTCTGCGTTTTAATAAAACAGCATAAAAGCGACGAATTTTTTATTATTCGTTTTTATTAATATTGCGTCTATTTGAACGATTTCAACGATCTAAAATGCTTGAAAATGCTTATTTTAGCAAACAGCACGTTTTGAGCTTTATTCTGCGTTTTTAACGCGTAAACGGCAAAACGACGAAATTTTTATTATTCGTTTTATTAATATTGCGTCTATTTGAACGATTTCCAACGATTTAAATGCTTGAAAAGTAACTTTATTTTAGCAAAACAGCACGTTTTAGGGCTTTGTTACGTTTTAACGCGTAAAAACAGCATAAAACGACGAAATTTTATTATTTCGTTTTTATTTTTATTGCATCCTGTTTGAACGATTCAACGATCTAAAATGCTTGAAAATGCCAGCATTTAGCAAAACAGCGTTTTGAGCTTTAATCTGCGTTTTTAACGCGTAAAACGGCGCATAAAAACGACGGGTGTTATTTTATTATTCGTTTTTATTAATATTGCTTCTATTTGAACGATTTCAACGATCTAAAATGTTTGAAAATGCTTATTTTAGCAAAACAGCACGTTTTGAGCTTTTATTCTGCGTTTTAACGCGTAAAAAAACAAAAAAACGACGAAATTTTTATTATTCGTTTTTATTTTTATTGCGTCTATTTGAACGATTTCAACGATCTAAAAATGCTTGAAAATGCTTATTTTAGCAAAACAGCACGTTTGAGTTTTTAATCTGCGTTTTAACGCGTAAAACACATAAAACGACGAATTTTTTATTATTCGTTTTTATTAATATTGCTTCTATTTGAACGATTTCAACGATCTAAAATGCGAAAATGTTTATTTTAGCAAAACAGCACTTTTTGAAGGCTTTAATCTGCTTTTTAACGCGCGTAAAACGGCAAAAAAACGAAAAATTTTTATTATTCTTTTTTTATTAATATTGCGTCTATTTGAACGTTTTCCCAACGATCTAAAATGTGAAAATGCTTATTTTAGCAAAACAGCACGTTTTGGGGTTTAATCCTGCGTTTTAACGCGTAAAACAGCATAAAAACGACGAATTTTATTATTCTTTTTTTATTAATATTGCTCTATTTGAACGATTTCAACGATCTAAAATGCTTGAAAATGCTTATTTTAGCAAAACAGCACGTTTTGAGCTTTAATCTGCGTTTTAACGCGTAAAACAGCATAAAACGACGAATTTTTATTATTCGTTTTATTAATATTGCTTATATTTGAACGATTTCAACGATCTAAAATGCTTGAAAATGCTTTTTTTTAGCAAAACAGCACGTTTGAGCTTTATTCTGCGTTTAACGCGTAAAACAGCATAAAACGACGAATTTTTATTATTTGTTTTTATTAATATTGCGTCTATTTGAACGATTTCAACGATCTAAAATGCTTGAAAATGCTTATTTTAGCAAAACAGCCGTTTTGAGCTTTTAATCTGCGTTTTAACGCGTAAAACAGCATAAAATGACGAATTTTTTATTATTCTTTTTTTATTAATATTGCTTCTATTTGAACGACTTCAACGTTTTAAAAAATGCTTGAAAATGTTTATTTTTAGAAAAAACAGCAGGGTTTAAATTTTAATCTGCGTTTTAACGCGTAAAAAAAAGCAAAAACGACGAAATTTTTATTATTCGTTTTTATCAATATTGCGTCTATTTGAACGTTTCCATCAAAAAATGCTTTGAAAATGCTTATTTTAGCAAAACAGCACTTTTTTGGGTTTTTTGGGGTTTTAACGCGTAAAACAGCAAAAAAACGAGGGAAAATTATTCGTTTTTTTTTTTTATTGCCTTTTTGGGAAGATTTCAACGATCTAAAATGCTTGAAAATCTTTTTTTATCAAAACAGCCTTTTTGGGGTTTTAATCCCTTTTTAACGCGAAAAAACAGCATAAAAAACGACAAATTTTTTATTATTCGTTTTTATTAATATTGCTTCTTTTTGGGAACATTTAAAAGGGGATCAAAAATGCGAAAAACCCAATTTTAGCAAAACAGCACGTTTTGGAGCTTTATTCTGCTTTTTTAACGCGTAAAAACAAAAACACAAAATTTTTTATTATTCGTTTTTATTAATATTGCTTCTTTTTTGAACGATTTAAAACATCAAAAAATGCTTGAAAATGCTTATTTTAGCAAAACAGCACTTTTTGGAGTTTAATCTGCGTTTTAACGCGTAAAAAAAACAAAAAAACCCGACAAAATTTTTTATTATTCGTTTTTTTTTTAAATATTGCGTCTATTTAAACAATTTCAACGATCTAAAATGCTTGAAAATGCTTTTTTTTTAAGCAAAAACAGCACGTTTTGAGGTTTAAAATCTGCGTTTTAACGCGAAAAACACCCATAAAACGAGGGGAATTTTTATTATTCGTTTTTATTAATATTGCTTTATTTGAACGATTTCAACGATAAAATCTTAAAAAAAGGCTTATTTTAGAAAAAAACAGCACGTTTTGAGTTTTTTAATCTGCTTTTTTAACGCGAAAAACAGAAAAAAACGACGAATTTTTATTATTCTTTTTTTATTAATATTGCCCATTTGGAACGATTTAAACCGATCTAAAATGTTGAAAATGTTTTTTTAAGCAAAACAGCACGTTTTGAGTTTTTTTCTCCCGGAACGCGTAAAACAGCAAAAAAAACGACAAATTTTTTTATTATTTTTTTTTTTATTAATAGTTTTTTAAACGATTTCAACGATTTTTAAAGCGAAAATGTTTTTTTAGAAAAACAGCACTTTTTGAGTTTTTAATCTGCGTTTTAACGCGTAAAACAGCATAAAAGGGACGAATTTTTTTTTTCTTTTTTATTAATATTGTTTATTTAAACGTTTTAACGACCCAAAAAAGGGCTTGAAAATGTTTTATTTTAGAAAAAAACAGAAGTTTTGAGTTTTAACCCTCGTTTTAAGGGTAAAACAAAATAAAACGACTTTTTTAATTTTTCCCGTTTTTATTAATATTGCTTCTATTTGAACGATTTCAACGATGTAAAATGTTTTAAAAAATCCCCTTTTTTAGGAAAAAACAGCATTTTTGGGGCTTTAAATCTGCTTTTTTAGCGCGTAAAACAGCAAAAAAAACGACAAATTTTTTTATTATTCGTTTTAAATATTGTTTCCCTTTTTTGAACGGGGTTCAACGTTTCCAAATTTGGAAAAATGCTTTTTAGAAAAAACAGCACTTTTTTGAGCTTTTATGCTTTTTTAACGCGTAAAACAGCATAAAAACGACAAATTTTTATTATTCTTTTTTATTAATATTGCTTCTATTTGAACGACCCAAAAATGCTTGAAAATGCTTTTTTTTTAGCAAAACAGCACTTTTTTGAGTTTTTAATCTGCGTTTTAACGCGTAAAACAGCAAAAAAAACGACAATTTTTTTTTATTATTTTTTTTATTAATATTGCGTCTATTTGAACGATTTCAACGATCTAAAATGCTTGAAAATGCTTATTTTAGCAAAAACACGTTTTGAGTTTTAATCTGCTTTTTTTAACGCGAAAAACCAGCAAAAAAAAACACAAATTTTTTTTATTATTTTTTTTTATTAATATTGCGTCTATTTGAACGTTTTCCCAACGATCAAAAAGGGCGAAAATGCTTTTTTTAGCAAAACAGCACTTTTTGAGTTTTATTCTGCGTTTTAACGCGTAAAAAAACAAAAAAACGACGAAATTTTTATTATTCGTTTTTTTTTTTTTTTTTATTGCGTCTATTTGAACGATTTCAACGACCCAAAAAGGGCGAAAATGCTTATTTTATCAAAACAGCACGTTTTGATTTTTAATCTGCGTTTTAAACGCGAAAAAACAGCAAAAAAACGACAAATTTTTATTTTTCCCGTTTTTATTAATTTTTTCTTCTATTTGAACGATTTCAACGACCCAAAATGTTTGGGAAAAAACGCTTTTTTTTAGCAAAAACAGCACTTTTTTGAGTTTTTAATCTGCGTTTTAACGCGTAAAAAAACAAAAAAAGGACGAAATTTTTATTATTCTTTTTTTATTAATATTGCGTCTATTTGAACGAATTTCCCAACGATCTAAAATGCTTGAAAATGTTTTTTTTAGCAAAAAAACACGTTTTGGGGTTTTAATCTCTTTAACGCGTAAAAAAACATAAAACGACAAAATTTTTTATTATTTTTTTATTAATATTGCTTCTATTTGAACGATTTCAAAGGGATTTTAAAATGCTTGAAAAAGGGCCAAGCAAAACAGCACTTTTTTGAGTTTTAATCTGGGGGTTTTAACGCGTAAAACACCCAAAAAAAACGGCTTTTTTAATTTTTATTCGTTTTTTTAATATTATTTCCCCTTTTTGGAACGATTTCAACGATCTAAAATGTTTGAAAATGCTTTTTTTAAACAAAACAGCACGTTTTGAGTTTTTATTCTGCTTTTTTAACGCGTAAAAAAAAAGCAAAAAAACGACGAAATTTTATATTCGTTTTTTATTTTTATTGCGTCTATTTGAACGTTTTCCCCAACGATCTAAAATGCTTAAAAATGCTTATTTTAGCAAAACAGCACTTTTTGGGCTTTAATCTGCTTTTTAAAGCGAAAAACCCAATAAAACGACAAATTTTTTTATTTTTCTTTTTTTATTAATATTCCTTTTTTGAACGATTTCAACGATCTAAAAAGCGAAAATGTTTATTTTAGAAAAACAGCACTTTTTTGGCTTTAATCTGCGTTTTAACGCGTAAAACAGCATAAAACGACAATTTTTTTTATTATTCGTTTTTAAAATTGTTTCTATTTGAACGTTTCAACGTTTCAAAAAATGCTTGAAAATGCTTATTTTAGCAAAACAGCCCCTTTTTGAGTTTTAATCTGCGTTTTGGGCGTAAAACAGCTTTAAAAACGACGAATTTTTTTATTATTCGTTTTTTATTAATATTTCTATTTAAACGATTTCCTTTCTAAAATGTTTTGAAAATCCCCATTTTAGAAAAAACCAGCACGATTTGGGGTTTTAAATCTGCTTTTTTAACGCGTAAAACAGCATAAAAAGGGCGTTTTTTAAATTATTCGTTTTTATTAATATTGCGTCTATTTGAACGATTTAACGATCTAAAATGTTTGAAAATGTTTTTTTTTAAAAACAGCACTTTTTTGAGTTTTTTTCTGCGTTTTAACGGGGTAAAACATTTTTAAAACGACAAAATTTTTTATTATTCGTTTTTTTTTTTATTGCGTCTATTTAAAAGGGTTTTTCCCAACGATTTTAAAATGCTTGAAAATGCTTATTTTAGAAAAACGGCCGTTTTGGGGTTTTTAATCTGCTTTTTTAACGCGTAAAAAAACAAAAAAACGACGAATTTTGTAATATTCGTTTTTATTAATATTGCTTCTATTTGAACGATTTCAACGATCTAAAAAATGCTTGAAAATGCTTTATTCCCAGCAAAACAGCACGTTTTGAGCTTTATTCTGCGTTTTAACGCGTAAAACAGCAAAAAAACGACAAAATTTTTTATTTTTCCCGTTTTTTTTTTTTATTGCGTCTATTTAACGATTTCCCGATCAAAAAATGCTTGAAAATGCTTTTTTTTAAGCAAAACAGCACGTTTTGAGCTTTAATCTGCTTTTTAACGCGTAATACAGCAAAAAAAACGACAAATTTTTTTTATTATTCGTTTTTTTTTAAATTTATTGCTTCTATTTGAACGATTTCAAGATCAAAAAAATGCTTGAAAATGCTTATTTTGAAAAAACAGCACGTTTTGAGTTTTAATCTGCTTTTTAACGCGTAAAACAGCAAAAAAACGGCGAATTTTATTATTCGTTTTTATTAATTTTTTAAACGATTTCAACGATCTAAAATGTTTAAAAAATGCTTTTTTTTAGAAAAAACAGCACGTTTTGAGCTTTTTTCTGCGTTTTAACGCGTAAAACAGCAAAAAAAACGACGAAATTTTTTTATTCGTTTTTTTTTATTGCGTCTATTTGAACGATTTCAACGATCTAAAATGTTTTTAAAAAAATGCTTATTTTAGCAAAAAAAACACGTTTTGAGTTTTAATCTGCTTTTTAACGCGAAAAAACAGCAAAAAAACGACGAATTTTGTATTATTCTTTTTTTATTAATATTGCGTCTATTTGAACGATTTCAACGCCCAAAGTGCTTGAAAATGTTTTATTTTAGCAAAACAGCAGTTTTGAGTTTTTAATCTGCGTTTTAACGCGTTAAAACAGCAAAAAAACGACGAATTTTTATTATTTTTTTTTAAAATTAATATTGCTTTTTTTTTGGAACGATTTCAACGATAAAAAAATGCTTAAAAAATCCCTTTTTTTAAAAGCAAAACAGAAAAGTTTTGATTTTTAATCTGCGTTTTAACGCGTAAAACAGCATAAAAGACGACGAAATTTTTATTAAGGGTTTTTTTTAAATATTGCGTCTATTTTAAACGATTTCAACGACCCCAAAAAATGCTTGAAAATGCTTATTTTGCAAAACAGCACGTTTTGAGTTTTAATCTGCGTTTTAACGCAAAACAGCAAAAAAACGGCGAATTTTTTATTTTTTGCTTTTTTTATTAATATTATTTCCCATTTGAACGATTTCAACGATCAAAAAATGTTTAAAAATGCTTTTTTTAGCAAAACAGCACGTTTTGTTTTTTTATTCTGCGTTTTAACGGGGTAAAAAGCAAAAACGACAAAATTTTTTATTTTTTTTTTTATTTTTTTTGGTCTATTTTAAGGGATTTCAACGTTTCAAAATGTTTTAAAAAATGCTTATTTTAGCAAAACAGAATTTTGATTTTTAAATTTCGGTTTTAACGCGTAAAACAGCAAAAAAACGACGTTTTTTTTTATTATTCTTTTTTTTATTAATATTGCTTTATTTGAACGACCGATCTAAAATGCTTGAAAAATGCTTATTTTAGCAAAACAGCACGTTTTAAAAGTTTAATCTGCTTTTTAACGCGTAAAACAGCATAAAACACAAAATTTTTTTTAACTTTTTTATTAATATTGCTTCTATTTGAACGATTTCAACGATCTAAAATGCTTGAAATGCTTATTTACAAACAGCACTTTTTATTTAAATCTGCGTTTTAACCAAAAAAAGCATAAAAACGACGAATTTTTTTACTTTTTTTAATATTGCTTTTTTTTTAACGTTTCCGATCTAAAATTTTTAAAAATTTTTTGCAAAAAAAAAGTTTTTTTTTAACCTTTAAAAAACAAAAAAAAAAATTTTTTTTTTTTATTTTTTATTTGAAAAATTTCAACATTTTGCTTAAAATTTTTTTAAAAGAAAACAAAACGTTTTTTTAAATTCGTTTTAAAAAAAAGAAAAAAAGAGTTTTTTATTTTTTTTAAAATGTTTTTTAACGATTTAAGTTTTAAAATTTGAAAAGCTTTTTTTAAAAAAGACGTTTTATTTTATTCGGTTTTAGGTTTTTAAAAAAGAAAAACGACAATTTTTTTTAAATTCTTTTTTTAAAAAGGTTATTTAACGTTTAACGCAAAAATGCGGTTTTTTAAAAAACAGATTTATTTTTTTTTTAAAGCGTAAAGA
>NW_027047827.1:0-12534 GCF_025399875.1 Dalotia coriaria | reverse complement strand
AAGCTAAAACGTGTGTTTTGCTAAAATAAGCATTTTCAAGAGATCGTTGAATCGTTAAAAGAGAATAAAAAAAAAAAACGAATAAAAAAATTTTCGTCTTTTTTTGTTTTACGCGTTAAAACGCAGTTTAAAAAGCTCAAACGTGCTGTTTGCTAAATAAGCATTTTCAAGCATTTTAGATCGTTGAAATCGTTCCAAAAAAAACGAATAATAAAATTTCGTCCTTTTATGCTGTTTTACGCGTTAAAACGCGATTAAGCTCAAAAACGTGTTTTTGCTAAAATAAGCATTTTCAAGCATTTAATTTGAAATCGTTTAAATAGAAGAAATATTAATAAAAACGAATAATAAAAAATCGTCATTTTATGCTGTTTTACGCGTTAAAACGCAGATTAAAGCCTCAAAACGTGCTGTTTTGCTAAAATAAGCATTTTCAAGCATTTTAGATCGTTGAAATCGTTCAAATAGACGCAATATTAATAAAAACGAAAAATAAAAATTTCGTCGTTTTATGCTGTTTTACGCGTTAAAACGCAGATTAAAGCTCAAAAAGGGCTTTTTTTGCTAAAATAAGCATTTTCAACATTATAAATCGCTGAAAGTTAAATAGAAGCAATATTAATAAAACGAATAAAAAAAAACGTCATTTTATGCTGTTTTACGGTTAAAACGCAGATTAAAGCTAAAACGTCTGTTTTGCTAAAATAAGCATTTAACATTTTAGACGTGAAATCGTCCAATAGCGCAATAAATAAAAACGAATAATAAAATTCGTCGTTTTATGCTGTTTTACGCGTTAAAACGAAGAATAAAGCTCAAAACGTCTGTTTTGCTAAAAAAGATTTTCAAACATTTTAGATCGTTGAAATCGTTCAATAGAGCAATATTAATAAAACGAATAATAAAAAATTGTCGTTTTATGCTGTTTTACGAGTTAAAACGCGATTAAAGTAAAAAACGTGTGTTTGCTAAAATAAGATTTTCGATTTAGATCGTTGAAATGGGTTCAAATAGACGCAAAAAATAAAAAACGAATAATAAAATTTCTCTTTTTTATGTTGTTTACGCGTTAAAACGCAGAATAAAAGCCAAAACGTGCTTTTTTGCTAAAATAAGCATTTTCAAGCTTTTTGATCGTTAAAACCGTTCAAATAGACGCAATATTAATAAAACGAATAATAAAATTTAGTCGTTTTATGTTGTTTACGCGTTAAAACGCAGATTAAAGCTCAAAACGTGCTGTTTTCGTTTAAAATAAGCATTTTCAAGCATTTTGATCGTTGAAATCGTTCAAATAGAAGATTTAAATAAAAAACGAATAAAAAAATTGTCGTTTTATGTGTTTTACGCGTTAAAACGCAGATTAAAGCTTAAAACGTGCTGTTTTTAAAATAAGATTTTCAATTTTGAACGTTGAATCGATCAAAAGACGCAATAAAAAAAAAAAATCGAATAATAAAAATTTCGTCGTTTTTAGTGTTTCGCGTTAAAACGCAGATTAAAGCTCAAAACGTGCTGTTTTGCTAAATAAGCATTTTCAAGCATTTTAGATCGTTGAAATCACGTTCAAATAAGTAATATTAATAAAAAGAGCAGATAATAAAAAGATTTCGTCCTTTTTATGCTGTTTTGCGCGTTAAAGCGTTAAGCTCAAAACGTGTTGTTTTTGCTAAAATAAGCATTTTTAAGCATTTTTAGATCGTTGAAATCGTTTTAAATAGAAGAAATATTAATAAAAACGAATAATAAAAAATCGTCATTTTATGCTGTTTTACGCGCGTTAAACGCAGATTAAAGCTCAAAACGTGCTGTTTTTTGCTAAAATAAGCATTTTCAAGCATTTTAGATCGTTGAAATCGTTTCAAATAGACGCAATAAAATAAAACGAATAATAAAAATTTCGTCGTTTTTATGCTGTTTTACGCGTTAAAACGCAGAATAAAGCCAGCCCAAACGTGCTGTTTTTGCAAAAATAAAGCATTTTCAGCATTTTTAGATCGTTGAAATCGTTCAAATAGACGCAATATTAATAAAACAGATAATAAAAATTTCGTCGTTTTTTATGCTGTTTTACGCGTTAAAACGCAGATTAAAGCTCAAAACGTGCTGTTTCGCTAAGTAAGCATTTTCAAGCATTTTAGATCGTTGAAATCGTTAAAATAAAACATATTAATAAAAACGAATAATAAAAAATTCGTCGTTTTTATGCTGTTTTACGTTAAAACGCGAATTAAAGCTCAAAATGTGCTGTTTGCTAAAATAAGCATTTTCAAGCATTTTGCGATCGTTCAGGCGGGCGCAATAAATAAAAACGAATAATAAAAATTTCGTCGTTATTATGCTGTTTTACGCGTTAAAACGCAGAATAAAGCTCAAAACGTGCTGTTTTGCTAAAATAAAGCATTTCAAGCATTTTAGATCGTTGAAATCTTTCAAATAGACGCAATATTAATAAAAACGAATAATAAAAAATTCGTCGTTTTATGCTGTTTACGCGTTAAAACGCAGATTAAAGCTCAAAACGTGCTGTTTTGCTAAAATAAGCATTTTCAAGCATTTTAGATCGTTGAAATCGTTCAAATAGACGCAATAAAAAGCAGATAATAAAATTTCGTCGTTTTATGCTGTTTTACGCGTTAAAACGCAGATTAAAGCTCAAAACGTGCTGTTTTTGCTAAAATAACATTTTCAAGCATTTTAGATCGTTGAAATCGTTCAAACCGGATATTGTGTAATAAAAACGAATAATAAAATTTCGTCGTTTTATGCTGTTTTACGCGTTAAACCCAGAATAAAGCTCAAAACGATGCTGTTTTTGCTAAAATAAGCATTTTCAAGCATTTTAGATCGTTGAAATCGTTCAAATAGAAGCAATATTAATAAAAACGAATAATAAAAAATTCGTCGTTTTATGCTGTTTACGCGTTAAACGCGTTAAAAGCTCAAAACGTGCTGTTTTGCTAAAATAATAAACATTTTTCAAGCATTTTAGATCGTTGGAATCGATCAAATATAGACGCAATAAAATAAAAACGAATAATAAAAATTTCGTCGTTTTATGCTGTTTTTACGCGTTAAAACGCAGAATAAGAAAACTCAAAACGATGCTTTGTTTTGCTAAAATAAAAGCATTTTCAAGCATTTTGAATCGTTGAAATCGTTCAAATAGAAGCAATATTAATAAAAACGAATAATAAAAATTCGTCGTTTTTATGCTGTTTTACGAGAGTTAAAACGCAGATTAAAGCTCAAAACGTGCTGTTTTGCTAAAATAAGCATTTTCAACGGCTGATCGTTGAAATCGTTCAAATAGGCGCAATAAAATAAAACGAATAATAAAAATTTCGTCGTTTTTTTATGCTGTTTTACGCGTTAAACGCAGAATAAAACTTAAAACGTGCTGTTTTTGCTAAAATAAGCATTTTCAAGCATTTTTAGATCGTTGAAATCGTTCAAATAGACGCAATATTAATAAAAACAGGCAAATAAAAATTTCGTCGTTTTTATGCTGTTTTACGCGTTAAAACGCAGATTAAAGCTCAAAACGTGCTGTTTTTGCTAAAATAAGCGCATTTCAAGCATTTTGATCGTTGAAATCGTTCAAATAGACGCAATAAAAATAAAAACGAATAATAAAAATTTAGTCGTTTTAGCCAACTTGACTTTACGCGTTAAAACGCAGAATAAAACTAAAACGTGCTGTTTTGCAAAATAAGCATTTTCAAGCATTTTAGATCGTTGAAATCGTTCAAATAGACGCAATAGTAATAAAAACGAATAATAAAATTTCGTCGTTTTTGCTGTTTACGCGTTAAAACGCAGATTAAAACTCAAAACGTGCTGATTCGCTTCAAGCCATATTTTCAAACATTTTAGATCGTTGAAATCGTTCAAATAGAAGCAATATTAATAAAAACGAATAATAAAAAATTCGTCGTTTTTTTATGCTGTTTTACGCGTTTAAACGCAGATTAAAGCTCAAAACGTGCTGTTTTGCTAAAATAATCATTTTCAAGCATTTTAGATCGTTGGAATCGATCAAATAGACGCAATAAAATAAAGAAACGAATAATAAAAATTTCGTCGTTTTTATGCTGTTTTTACGCGTTAAACGCAGATTAAAACTCAAAACGTGCTTGTTTTGCTAAAATAAGCATTTTCAAGCATTTTTAGATCGTTGAAATCGTTCAAAATAGAAGCAATATTACTAAAACGAATAATAAAAATTTCGTCAGCACATGCTTTGTTTTACGCGTTAAAACGCAGATTAAAGCTCAAAACGTGTTGTTTTTGCTAAAATAAGCATTTTCAAGCATTTTAGATCGTTGAAATCGTTCAAAATAGACGCAATATTAATAAAAACGAATAATAAAAATTTCGTCGTTTTTATGCTGTTTTACGCGTTAAAACGCAGATTAAAGCTCAAAACGTGCTGTTTTGCTAAAATAAGCATTTTCAAGCGTGCAGATCGTTGAAATCGACGAAATAGACGCAATATTAATAAAAACGAATAATAAAAATTTCGTCGTTTTTTATGCTGTTTACGCGTTAAACGCAGAATAAAATAAAACGTGCTGTTTTGCTAAAATAAGCATTTTCAAGCATTTTAGATCGTTGAAATCGTTCAAATAGAAACAATATTAATAAAAACGAATAATAAAAAATTCGTCGTTTTTTATGCTGTTTACGCGTTAAGAAACGCGAATTTAAATAAAACGTGCTGTTTTGCTAAAATAAGCATTTTCAAGCATTTTAGATCGTTGAAATCGTTCAAATAGACGCAATATTAATAAAGAACGAATAATAAAATTTCGTGAATTTTTATGCTGTTTTACGCGTTAAAACGCAGATTAAACTCAAAACGTGCTGTTTTGCTAAAATAAGCATTTTCAAGCGTGCAGATCGTTGAAATCGTTCAAATAGACGCAATAAAAATAAAAGCGATAATAAAATTTAGTCGTTTTATGCTGTTTGCAACGTTAAAAACGCAGAATAAAGCCCAAAACGTGCTGTTTTGCAAAAATAAGCATTTTCAAGCATTTTAGATCCGTTGAAATCGTTCAAATAGACGCAATATTATTAAAAACGAATAATAAAAATTTCGTCGTTTTTGAAAATGCTGTTTTATGCGTTAAAACGCAGATTAAAGCTCAAAACGTGCTGTTTCGCTAAATAAAGCACTGAAGCATTTTAGATCGTTGAAATCGTTCAAATAGAAGCAATAGTAATAAAACAGATAATAAAAATTCGTCGTTTTTATGCTGTTTTACGCGCGTTTAGAAACGCAGATTAAAACTCAAAACGTGCTGTTTTTAAAATAATCATTTTCAAGCATTTTAGATCGTTGGAATCGATCAAATAGACGATATAAAATAAAACGAATAATAAAATTTCGTCGTTTTTATGCTGTTTTGCGCGTTAAAACGCAGATTAAACTCAAAACGTGCTGTTTTGCTAAAATAAGCATTTTTCAGCATTTTTTAGATCGTTAGAAATCGTTCAAAATAGAAGCAATATTACTAAAACGAATAATAAAATTTCGTCCCTTTTTATGCTGTTTTACGCGTTAAAACGCAGATTAAAGCTCAAAACGTGTTGTTTTGCTAAAATAAGCATTTTCAAGCATTTTTAGATCGTTGAAATCGTTCAAATAGACGCAATAAAAATAAAACGAATAAAAAATTTCGTCGTTTTTATGCTGTTTCGCTAAAACGCAGAATAAAGCTCAAAACGATGCTGTTTTGCTAAAATAAGCATTTTCAAGCATTTTTAGATCGTTGAAATCGTTGGAAATAGACGCAATATTAATAAAACGGAATAATAAAATTTCGTCGTTTTATGCTGTTTTTACGCGTTAAAACGCAGATTAAAGCTCAAAACGTGCTGTTTTTGCTTTAAAATAAGCATTTTCAAGCATTTTAGATCGTTGAAATCGTTCAAATAGACGCAATAAAATAAAAACGAATAATAAAAATTTCGTCGTTTTATGCTGTTTTACGCGTTAAAACGCAGAATAAAGCCCAAAACGTGCTGTTTTGCCAAAAATAGCATTTTTCAAGCAGTTTAGATCGTTGGAAATCTGATTTCAAATAGACGCAATATTATTAAAACGAATAATAAAATTTCGTCGTTTTATATATTTTACGCGGGTAAAGAAACGCAGATTAAAGCTCAAAACGTGCTGTTTCGCTAAAATAAGCTTTTCCAGAAAGCATTTTAGATCGTTGAAATCGTTCAAATGAAGCAATATTAATAAAAAACGAATAATAAAATTCGTCGTTTTTATGCTGTTTACGCGTTAAGAAACGCAGATTAAAAGCTCAAAACGTGCTGTTTTGCTTTAAAATAAGCATTTTCAAGCATTTTAGATCGTTGAAATCGTTCAAATAGACGCATAAAATAAAAACGAATAATAAAATTTCGTCGTTATTATGCTGTTTTGCGTTAAAACGCAGAATAAAAGCTCAAAACGTGCTGTTTTTTGCTAAAATAAGCATTTCAAGCATTTTAGATCGTTGAAATCGTTCAAAATAGACGCAATATTAATAAAAAGGAAGCAGATAATAAAAAATTCGTCGTTTTATGCTGTTTTACGCGTTAAAACGCAGATTAAAGCTCAAAACGTGCTGTTTTGCTAAAATAAGCATTTTTCAAGCATTTTTAGATCGTTGAAATCGTTCAAATAGACGCAATATTAATAAAACGAATAATAAAAAATTTCGTCGTTTTTATGCTGTTTACGCGTTAAAACGCAGATTAAAGCTCAAAACGTGCTGTTTGCTAAAATAAGCATTTTCAAGCATTTTAGATCGTTGAAATCGTTGAGCCAGCGCAATATTAATAAAACGAATAATAAAGATTTCGTCGTTTTATGCTGTTTTACGCGTTAAAACGCAGAATAAAAGCTCAAAACGTGCTGTTTGCTAAAATAAAGCATTTTCAGAAGCATTTAGATCGTGAGAATGGGCAAATAGAAGCAATATTAATAAAACGGAATAATAAAAATTCGTCGTTTTTATGCTGTTTGCGTTAAAACGCAGATTAAAACTCAAAACGTGCTGTTTTGCTGCGTAAAGCATTTTCAAAGCATTTTAGATCGTTGAAATCGATCAAATAGACGCAATAAAATAAAAAACGAATAATAAAAATTTCGTGGTTTTATGCTTTGTTTTACGCCTTAAACGCAGATTAAAATAAAACGTGTTTAAAATAAGCATTTTCAGCATTTTTAGATCGTTGAAATCGTTTAAATAGAAGCAATATTAATAAAACGAATAATAAAAATTCGTCATTTTATGCTGTTTACGCGTTAAACGCCAGATTAAAGCTCAAACGTACTGTTTTTGCTAAAATAAAAGCATTTTCAAGCATTTTTAGATCGTTGAAATCCCGTTCAAATAAGACGCAATATTAATAAAAAACGAATAATGAAACAGTGGTTTTATGCTGTTTTACGCGTTAAAACGCAGAATAAAAGCTCAAAACGTATATTTTTGCTAAAATAAGCATTTTCAAGCATTTTGATCGTTGAAATCGTTCAAATGAAACGTATTTAATAAAACGAATGGCAGAATTCGCCGTTTTGGCCGCTTAACGCGTTAAAGCGCGTTAACGCTCAAAACGTGCTGTTTTTGCTAAAATAAGCATTTTTCAAGCATTTTAGATCGTTGAAATCGTTCAAAATAGACGCAATAAAAATAAAAAACGAATAATAAAAAAATTTCATCGTTTTATGCTGTTTTACGCGTTAAAACGCAGAATAAAACTCAAAACGTGTGCTGTTTTGCTTTAAAATAAGCATTTTCAAGCATTTTTAGATCGTTGAAATCGTTCAAAATGAGAAGCAATATTAATAAAAAAAACGAATAATAAAAAATTCGTCACGTTTTTATGCTGTTTTACGAGTTAAAAACGCAGATTAAGCTCAAAACGTGCTGTTTTAGCACAAAATAAGCATTTTCAAGCATTTTAGATCGTTGAAATCACGTTCAAATAGACGCAATAAATATAAAAAACGAATAATAAAAATTTCGTCGTTTTTATGCTGTTTTACGCGTTAAAACGCAGAATAAAGCTCAAAGCGTGCTGTTTTGCTGCAAAAATAAGCATTTTCGAAGCATTTTTAGATCACGTTGAAATCGTTCAAATAGACGCAATATTAATAAAAAACGAATAATAAAAAATTTTAGTGAATTTATGCTGTTTTACGCGTTAAAACGGATTAAAACTCAAAACGTGCTGTTTTGCTAAAATAAGCATTTTCAAGCATTTTAGATCGTTGAAATCGTTCAAATAGACGCAATAAAATAAAAACGAATAATAAAGAATTTCGTCGTTTTATGCTGTTTTACGCGTTAAAACGCAGAATAAAGCCCAAAACGTGCTGTTTTGCAAAAATAAGCATTTTCAAGCATTTTGCAGATCGATTTAAGAAATCGTTCAAATAGACGCAATATTAATAAAAACGAATAATAAAATTTAGATGCGTTTTTATGCTGTTTTACGCGTTAAAACGCAGATTAAAGCTCAAAACGTGCTGTTTTTCGCTAAAATAATAAGCATTTTCAAGCATTTTTAGATCGTTGAAATCGTTCAAATAGACGCAATATTAATAAAAACGAATAATAAAAATTTCGTCGTTTTATGCTGTTTTACGCGTTAAAACGCAGATTAAAGCTCAAAACGTGCTGTTTTGCTAAAAAAAGCATTTTCAAGCATTTTTAGATCGTTGAAATCGTTCAAATAGACGCAATATTAATAAAAACGAATAATAAAAATTTCGTCGTTTTATGCTGTTTTACGCGTTAAAACGCAGATAAAGCTCAAAACGTGCTGTTTTGCTAAAATAAGCATTTTCAAGCATTTTAGATCGTTGAAATCGTTCAAATAGAAGCAATATTAATAAAAACGAATAATAAAAATTCGTCGTTTTATGCTGTTTTACGCGTTAAAACGCAGATTAAAAGCTCAAAACGTGCTGTTTTGCTAAAATAAGCATTTTCAAGCATTTTAGATCGTTGAAATCGTTCAAATAGACGCAATATTAATAAAAACGAATAATAAAAATTTCGTCGTTTTATGCTGTTTTACGCGTTAAAACGCAGAATAAAGCTCAAAACGTGCTGTTTTGCTAAAATAACATTTTCAAGCATTTTAGTCGTTGAAATCGTTAAAAATAAACCAATTTAATAAAAAACGAATAATAAAAATTTCGTCGTTTTATGCTGTTTACGCTTAAAACGCAGTTTAAAGCTCAAAACGTGCTGTTTTGCTAAAATAAGCATTTTCAAGCATTTTAGACGTTGAAATCTTTTAAATAGAAAAATTAAAAAAAAACGAATAAAAAAAATTTCGTCTTTTATGCTGTTTACGCGTTAAAACGCAGATTAAACTCAAAAGCTGTTTTGTAAAATAAGCATTTTCAAGCTTTTTAAAGATCGTTGAAACGTTCAAATAACGCTTTAATAAAAACGAATAATAAAAATTTCGTCGTTTTATGCTGTTTAGGGTTAAAAAACGCAGATTAAAGCTCAAAACGTGCTGTTTTGCTAAAATAAGCATTTTCAAGCATTTTAGATCGTTGAAATCGTTCAAATAGACGCAATATTAATAAAAACGAATAAAAAAATTTCGTCGTTTTATGCTGTTTACGCGTTAAAACGCAGATTAAAGCTCAAAACGTGCTGTTTTGCTAAAATAAGCATTTTCAAGCATTTTAGATCGTTGAAATCGTTCAAATAGAAGCATATTAATAAAAACGAA
Source organism: Dalotia coriaria (assembly GCF_025399875.1). Taxonomy (NCBI): domain Eukaryota; kingdom Metazoa; phylum Arthropoda; class Insecta; order Coleoptera; family Staphylinidae; genus Dalotia; species Dalotia coriaria. Next base: position 2,772 of record NW_027047827.1, on the reverse strand, counting down.
TAATAAAAATTCGTCGTTTTATGCTGTTTTACGCGTTAAAACGCAGTTTAAAAACTAAAAACGTGCTGTTTTGCAAAAATAAGCATTTTCAAGCATTTTAGATCGTTGAAACTTTTAAAAATAGAACAATATTAATAAAACGAAAAAAAAAATTTCGTCGTTATTATGCTTTTTTTAGGGTTAAAACGCGGGTAACCTAAAAAACGTGCTTTTTTCCCTAAAATAAGCATTTTCAAGCTTTTTAGATCGTTGAAATCGTTCAAATGCCCCAATAAAAAAAAAAAACGAATAATAAAAATTTCATCGTTTTATCGTTTTACGCGTTAAACGCAGATTAAAGCTCAAAACGTGTTGTTTTGCTAAAATAAGCATTTTCAAGCATTTTAGATCGTTGAAATCGTTTCAAATGGACGCAATATTAAAAAAAACGAATAAAAAAAAATTCGTCGTTTTTATGCTGTTTTACGCGTTAAAACGCAGATTAAAGCTCAAAACGTGCTGTTTTGCTAAAATAAGCATTTTCAAGCATTTTAGATCGTTGAAATCGTTCAAATAGACGCAATAAAAATAAAAACGAATAATAAAAATTTCGTCGTTTTTATGCTGTTTTACGCGTTAAAACGCAGAATAAAAGCTCAAAACGTGCTGTTTTGCTAAAATAAGCATTTTCAAGCATTTTAGATCGTTGAAATCGTTCAAATAGACGCAATATTAATAAAAACGAATAATAAAAATTTCGTCGTTTTTATGCTTGTTTTACGCGTTAAAACGCAGATTAAAGCTCAAAACAGTCTGTTTGCTAAAATAAGCATTTTCAAGCATTTTAGATCGTTGGAATCGATCAAATGGGACGCAAAAAAAATAAAAACGAATAAAAAAAATTTCGTTTTTATGCTGTTTTACGCTTTAAAAAGGGCGATTAAAGCTCAAAACGTGCTGTTTTGCTAAAATAAGCATTTTCAAGCTTTTTTAGATCGTTGAAATCGTTCAAAAGAAGAAAATATTAAAAAAAAAAACGAATAAAAAAAATTTCGCCCTTTTTTATGCTGTTTTACGCGTTAAAAACGCAGTTTAAAAGCTCAAAACGTGTTGTTTTGCTAAAATAAGCATTTTAAACATTTTGGGACGTTGAAACCCCGTTTAAATAGAAGAAATATTAATAAAAAACGAATAATAAAAAATCGTCTTTTTTATGCTGTTTTACGCGTTAAAAGGGCGATTGTCCCCAAAAACGTGCTTTTTTGGGCTAAAATAAGCATTTTCAAGCTTTTTAGATCGTTGAAATCGTTCAACAGACGCAATATTAAAAAAAAACGAAAAAAAAAACCCCCGTCGTTTTATGTTTTTTTACGCGTTAAAACGCAGATTAAAAGCTCAAAACGTGCTTTTTTTGTTTAAAAAAGCATTTTCAAGCATTATAAATCGTTGAAATCGTTTAAAAGAAGCAAATTAAAAAACGAATAAAAAAAAATTCGTCTTTTTTATGCTGTTTTAGGGTTAAAAAACGCAGTTTAAAAAGCTAAAAAACGTGCTGTTTTGCTAAAATAAGCATTTTAAACATTTTAGATCGGGGAAATCCCCTAAAAAGACCCCAAATTTTAAAAAAAAACGAAAAAAAAAAAATTTGTCGTTTTTATGTTGTTTTACGCGTTAAAACGCAGAATAAAGCCCAAAACGTGCTGTTTTGCTAAAATAAGCATTTTCAAGATTTTAGATCGTTGAAATCGTTCAAAAGAAGCAAATTAATAAAAACGAAAAATTTAAAATTGTCTTTTTTATGCTTTTTTACGATTTAAAAAACGCAAAAAGTTTTAAAAACGTGCTTTTTGGAAAAAAGCTTTTTCCAACTTTTTTGGATCGTTAAAAACGTTCAAAAGACGCAAAAAAATAAAAACGAATAAAAAAAAATTTCGTCTTTTTTATGTTGTTTTACGCGTTAAAACGCAGAATGTTTCCAAAACGTGCTTTTTGCTAAAATAAGCATTTTCAAGCATTTTAGACGGGGAAATCGTTCAAATAGACGCAATTTTAAATAAAAAACGAATAATAAAAATTTCGTCTTTTTTATGTTGTTTTTACGCTTTAAAAACGCAGATTAAAGCTCAAACGTGCTGTTTTGCTAAAATAAGCATTTTCAAGCTTTTTTAGATCGTTAAAAATCGTTCAACAGACGAAAAAAAAAAAAAAACGAATAAAAAAAATTTTCGTCGTTTTTATCCCTTTTTTTACGCTTTAAAAAACGCAGAAAAAAAGCCCAAAACGTGCTGTTTTGCAAAATAAGCATTTTCAAGCATTTTAGATCGTTAAATCGTTCAACAGACGCAATATTAAAAAAAAAACGAATAATAAAAATTTAGTCGTTTTATGTTTTTTTACGCGTTAAAACGCAGATTGCTAAAAACGTGCTGTTTCGCTAAAATAAGCTTTTTCCATTTTAGATCGTTGAAATCGTTCAAATAGAAGCAAATTAAAAAAAAAAACGAATAATAAAATTTCGTCTTTTTTTATGCTGTTTTACGCTTTAAAAAGGGGCGATTAAAAGCTAAAAAAAGGGCTTTTTCCCGCTAAAATAAGCATTTTCGTTTTTAGATCGTTGAAATCGTTCAAAAGAAGCAATATTAAAAAAAACGAATAATAAAAAATTCGTCTTTTTATGTTGTTTTACGCTTTAAAAAAACGCAGAAAAAGCTCAAAACGTGCTGTTTTGCTAAAATAAGCATTTTCAAGACGATCGTTGAAATCGTTCAAAAGAAGCAATTTTAAATTTAAAAA
>NW_027047826.1:0-12535 GCF_025399875.1 Dalotia coriaria | reverse complement strand
AAATTAAAAGCCTCCGCCAAGGGTTGGTTTTGTTTTTAAAATTTGGGAAGCATTTTTTTTTCCAAAAGCCAATTTTTTTTTTAGGATTGGGTTGGGAAAATCCGTTTTTTTTCCAAATAAAAAAAAAAGCCAAAAAAATTAAAATAAAAAAAAACCGAAAAAAAAAAAAAAAAAAAAAAAAAAAAAAAAAAAAAAAAAAAAAAAAAAAAAAAAAAAAAAAAAAAAAAAAAAAAAAAAAAATTTTTTTAAAAAATTTTTCTTTTTGGGGTTTTAAAATAAGCTTTGTTTTTCGCTTTTTAAAAACGCGTTTAAAAAGCTAAAAACGTGCTGTTTTGCTAAAATAAGCATTTTCAAGCATTTTAGACCCGTTGAAATCGTTCAAAAGACGCAATAAAAAAAAAAACGAATAATAAAAAATTTCGTCTTTTTTTATGCTGTTTTACGCTTTAAAAACGCAGAATAAAGCTAAAACGTGCTTTTTTTGCAAAAAATAAGCATTTTCAAGCATTTTAGATCGTTAAAAATGGGAAAAGGCCGGCAATATTAAAAAAAAACGAAAAAAAAAAAAATTCCCGCCGTTTTATGTTTTTTTACGGGGTTAAAACGCAGTTTAAAAAGCTAAAAACGTGTTGTTTTGCAAAAAATAAGCATTTTCAAGCTTTTTTAGATCGTTGAAATCGTTCAAATGGACGCAAAAATCCGAATAAAAAAAATTTCGTCTTTTTTTGCTTTTTTTACGCTTTAAAAACGCAAAATTAAAGCTCAAAACGGCTGTTTTGTTTTAAAATAAAGCTTTTTCCCGGGCTTTTGGGGGTTTTGTTGAAATCTTTCCCAAATAGGGGGAAATTATTAAAAAAAACGAATAAAAAAAAATTTCGTCGTTTTATGCTTTTTTTACGGTTAAAACGCAGTTTAAAAAGCTAAAAACGTGCTTTTTTTCCCGAAAAACATTTTCGCTTTTAAATCGTTGAAATCGTTCAAAAAAGACGAAATAAAAATAAAAACGAATAATAAAAATTTCGTCGTTTTATGTTTTTTTTTACGCGTTAAAACGCAAAATTAAAGCTCAAAACGTGCTTTTTTTCAAAATAACATTTTCAAGCATTTTGGGATCTTTGGGAAACGTTCAAATAGACGCAATATTAATAAAACGAATAATAAAAATTTCGTCTTTTTTTTATGTTTTTTTTACGCGTTAAAACGCGTTTTAAAGCTCAAAACGTCCCTTTTTTGCTAAAAAAAAGCATTTTCAAGCATTTTAGATCTTTGGGAAATCGTTCAAAAGACGCAATAAAAAAAAAAAACGAAAAATTAAATTTTCGTCTTTTTTATTGTTTTACGGGGGTTAAAACGCAAATAAAGCTAAAAAACTGCTTTTTTTTTGCAAAAAATAAGCATTTTAAAAGCATTTTAGATCGTTGAACCGTTCAAATAGACCAATATTAAAAAAAAACGAATAAAAAAAAAATTTCGCCTTTTTTTATGCTGTTTTACGCTTTAAAAAACGCAGTTTAAAAGCTCAAAACTTTGTTTCGCAAAAATTTAAGATTTTCCCCATTTTGATCGTTGAAATCGTTAAAAATAAAAACCGTATTAATAAAAACGAAAAATTTAAAAAATTCTTTTTTATGCTTTTTTACGCGTTAAAACGCAGATTAAAACTCAAAACGTGCTGTTTTGCTAAAAAAAAGCTTTTTCCCCAAGCATTTTAGATCGTTGAAATCTTTCCCAAATAAAAAGCAATAAAAATAAAAACAATAAAAAAATTTCGTCGTTTTTATGCTGTTTTACGGTTAAAACGCAAAATTAAAAACTAAAAACGTGCTTTTTGCAAAAATAAGCTTTTTCAAGCATTTTAGATCGTTGAAATCGTTAAAAATAGACGCAAAAATTAAAAAAACGAATAATAAAAATTTCGTCTTTTTTATGCTTTTTTACGCTTTAAAAAACGCAGAAAAAAAGCTCAAAACGTGCTTTTTTTGCTAAAATTTTCTTTTTTCGCTTTTAGATCGTTGAAATCGTTCAAATAGACGCAAAAAATTAAAAAACGAATAAAAAATTTTTGTCTTTTTTTATGCTTTTTTTACGCTTTAAAAAACGCGGGAAAAAAAGCTCAAAACGGCTTTTTTGCAAAATTTAAAGCATTTTCACATTTTAGATCGTTAAAACCGTTCAAATAGACGCAAAAATTAAAAAACGAATAATAAAAATTTCGTCGTTTTATGCTGTTTTACGCGTTAAAACGCAGAAAAAAACTCAAAAGCTGTTTTGCTAAAATAAGCATTTTCAAGCATTTTTAGATCGTTGAAATCGTTCAAATAGACGCAATATTAATAAAAAACGAATAATAAAAATTTCGTCGTTTTATGCTGCTTTACGCGTTAAAACGCAGATTAAAGCTCAAAACGTGCTGTTTTGCTGAAAATAAAGCATTTTCAAGCATTTTAGATCGTTGAAATCGTTCAAATAGACGCAATAAAAATAAAAACGAATAATAAAATTTCGTCGTTTTTATGCTGTTTTACGCGTTAAAACGGGAATAAAAGCTCAAAACAGCATGCTGTTTTGCTAAAAATAAGCATTTTCAAGCATTTTAGATTATTTGGGAAATCACGTTAAAATAGACGCAATATTATTAAAAACGAATAATAAAAAATTTCGTCGTTTTATGCTGTTTTACGCGTTAAAACGCAGATTAAAACTCAAGGTTGAGGGACGGGATTGGGGATTGGTTTGGGATGAGGATGTAAAAACGAATAATAAAAAATTCACCGTCGTTTCTATGCTGTTTTACGCTTTAAAACGCAGGCAGACTAAAACTCAAAACGTGCTGTTTTGCTAAAATAATAAACATTTTTAGAAGCATTTTTAGATCGTTGGAAATCGTTCAAATAGACGCAATAAAAATGAAAAACGAATAATAAAAATTTCGTCGTTATTATGCTGTTTTACGCACGTTAAAACGCAGAATCAAAACTCAAAACATTAACATTTTTGCTAAAATAAGCATTTTCAAGCATTTTTAGATCGTTGAAATCACGTTCAAATAGACACAATATTAATAAAAACGAATAATAAGAATTTCGTCGTTTTTTATGCTGTTTTTGTTAAAACGCAGATTAAAGCTCAAAACCTGTTTTTGCTAAAATGAAACACCAAGCATTTTAGATCGTTGAAATCGTTCAAAATAGAAGCAATATTAATAAAAACGAATAATAAAAATTCGACCGTTTTATGCTGTTTACGCGTTAAAACGCAGATTAAAAGCTCAAAACGTGCTGTTTTGCTAAAAGAAACATTTTCAAGCATTTTAGATCGTTGAAATCGTTCAAATAGACGCAATAGAAATAAAAACGAATAATAATAAAATTTCGTCGTTTTATGCTGTTTTACGCGTTAAACGCAGAATAAAGCTCAAAACGTGCTGTTTTGCTAAAATAAGCATTTTCAAGCATTTTAGATCCGTTGAGAGAATCGTTCAAATAGACGCAATAGTAATAAAACGAATAATAAAAATTTCGTCGTTTTATGCTGTTTTACGCGTTAAAGAAACGCAGATTAAAGCTCAAAACGTGCTGTTTTTGCTAAAATAAGCATTTTCAAGCATTTAGATCGTTGAAATCGTTCAAATGAACGCAATAAATAAAAAAAGGAATAATAAAAAATTTTACGTCGTTTTTTATGCTGTTTACGCGTTAAAACGCAGAATAAAACTCAAAACGTGCTGTTTTGCTAAAATACGCATTTCAAGCATTTCGTTATTTGAAATCGTTCAAATAGACGCAATATTAATAAAACGAATAATAAAGGAATTTCGTCGTTTTTATGCTGTTTTGCTGCGTAGAAACGCAGATTAAAGCTCAAAACACGTGCTGTTTCGCTAAAATAAGCATTTTCAAGCATTTTAGATCGTTGAGGAAATCGTTCAAATAGAGTAATAGTAATAAAAACGAATAATAAAAATTCGTCGTTTTATGCTGTTTTACGCGTTAAAACGCAGATTAAAGCTCAAAACGTGCTGTTTGTAAAATAAGCATTTTCAAGCATTTTAGATCGTTGAAATCGTTTCAAATAGACGCAATAAAAATAAAAACGAATAATAAAAATTTCGTCGTTATTATACTTATTTTACGCGTTAAAACGCAGATTTGAAGCTCAAACGTGCTGTTTGCTAAAATAAGCATTTCAAGCATTTTAGATCGTTGGGAAATCGTTCAAATAGACGCAATGTGTAAAACGGAATAATAAAAATTTCGTCACGTTTTTATGCTGTTTTACGCGTTAAAACGCAGATTAAAGCTCAAAACGTGCTGTTTTGCTAAAATAAGCATTTTTCAAGCACTAGATAGATTTGAAATCGTTCAAATAGAAGCAATATTAATAAAAACGAATAATAAAAATTCGTCGTTTTATGCTGTTTTTACGCGTTAAAACGCAGATTAAAAGCTCAAAACGTGCTGTTTGCGCTAAAATAAGCATTTTCAAGCATTTTAGATCGTTAGAAATGCGTTTAAAATAGTGCAATATTAATAAAAACGAATAATAAAATTTCGTCGTTTTTATGCTGTTTTACGCGTTAAAGCTGCCAGATTAAAAGCTCAAAACGTGCTGTTTTGCTAAAATAATAAACATTTTCAAGCATTTTAGATCGTTGAAATCAACGTTTAAAATAAACGCGATATGGCAAAAACGAATAATAAAAATTTCGTCGTTTTTTATGCTGTTTTACGCGTTAAAACGCAGGGAATAGAGCAAAACGATGCTGTTTTGCTACAAATACGCATTTTCAAAAGCATTTTGAATGGTGATCGTTTCCAAATAGAAACAATATTAATAAAGAAGCGAATAATAAAAAATTCGTCGTTTTATGCTGTTTTACGCGTTAAAACGCAGATTAAAACTCAAAACGTGCTGTTTTGCTAAAATAAGCATTTTCAAGCATTTTAGATCGTTGGAATCGATCGAATAGACGCAATAAAATAAAACGAATAATAAAAATTTCGTCGTTTTATGCTGTTTACGCGTTAAAACGCAGATTAAAGCTCAAAACGTGCTGTTTTGCTAAAATAAGCATTTTCAAGCATTTTAGATCGTTGAAATCGTTTAAATAGAAGCAATATTGGCAAAAACGAATAATAAAAATTTCGTCGTTATTATGCTGTTTACGCGTTAAAACGCAGAATAACGCTCAAAACGATAACTTTCATTTTGCTAAAATTAAGCATTTTCAAGCATTTTTAGATCGTTGGAAATCGTTCAAATAGACGCAATAAAAATAAAAACGAATAATAAAAATTTCATCGTTTTTATGCTGTTTTACGCGTTAAAACGCAGATTAAAACCAAAACGTGCTGTTTTGCTAAAATAAAAGCATTTTCAAACATTTTAAATCGATTTAGAAATCGTTCAAATAGACGCAATATTAATAAAAAACGAATAATAAAAATTTCGTCGTTTCTATGCTGCTTTACGCGTTAAAACGCAGATTAAAACTCAAAAACGTGCTGTTTTGCTAAAATAATCATTTTCAAGCATTTTAGATCGTTGAAATCGTTCAAATAGAAGCAATATTAATAAAACGAATAATAAAAAATTCGTCGTTTTATGCTGTTTTACGTAAAACGCAGATTAAAACTCAAAACGTGCTGTTTTGCTAAAATAAGCATTTTCAAAAGCATTTTAGATCGTTGAAATCGTTCAAATAGGCGCAATATTAAAAACGAATATAAAATTTCGTCGTTTTATGCTGTTTTACGCGTTAAAACCCCGCTGATTAAAACTCAAAACGTGCTGTTTTTTCCTAAATTAAAGCATTTCAAGCATTTTTTAGATCGTTGAAATCGTTCAAATAGACGCAATATTAATAAAAACAGATAATAAATTTCGTCGTTTTTATGCTGTTTTACGCGTTAAAACGCAGAATAGCTCAAAACGATGCTGTTTTGCAAAATAAGCATTTTTCAAGCATTTTAGATCGTTGAAATCGATTTCAAAATGAAGCAATATTAATAAAAACAGATAATAAAAATTCGTGATTTTTATGCTGTTTTACGCCGTTAAAACGCAGATTAAAACTCAAAACGTGTTGTTTTGCTACGTAAAAGCATTTTCAAGCATTTTAGATCGTTGAAATCGTTCTTCAAATGGACATAATATTAATAAAAAACGAATAATTAAAATTCACGTCGTTTTATGCTGTTTTACGCGCGTTAAAACGCAGATTAGAAACTCAAAACGTGCTGTTTTGCTAAAATAAGCATTTTTCAAGCATTTTTAGATCGTTGAAATCACGTTTAATAGAAGCAATATTAATAAAAAGCGAATAATAAAAATTCGTCGTTTTTATGCTGTTTTACGAAGTTAAAACGCAGATTAAAGCTCAAAACGTGCTGTTTTGCTAAAATAAGCATTTTCAAGCATTTTTAGATCGTTGAAATCGTTCAAATAAGACGCAATAAAATAAAAAGGAAACGAATAATAAAATTTCGTCGTTTTTATGCTGTTTACGCGTTAAAACGCAGAATAAAGCTCAAAACTGTGCTGTTTTGCTAAAATAAGCATTTTCAAGCATTTTAGATCGTTGAAATCGTTCAAATAGACGCAATATTAATAAAAACGAATAATAAAAATTTCGTCGTTTTTTATGCTGTTTTGCGCGTTAAAACGCAGATTAAACTCAAACGTGCTGTTTTGCGCAAAATAAGCATTTTCAAGCATTTTTAGATCGTTGGAAATCGTTCAAATAGACGCAATAAAATAAAAAAAACGAATAATAAAAATTTCGTCGTTTTTATGCTGTTTTTACCTTGCGTTAAAACGTAGAATAAAGCTCAAAACGTGCTGTTTTGCTAAAATAAAGCATTTTCAAGCATTTTAGATCGTTGAAATCGTTCAAATAGACGCAATAGTAATAAAAAACGAATAATAAAAAATTTCGTCGATTTTTATGCTGTTTTACGCGTTAAAACGCAGATTAAAACTCAAAACGTGCTGTTTCGCTAAAATAAGCATTTTCAAGCATTTTAGATCATTTGAAATCATTCCAAATAGAAACAATATTAATAAAAACGAATAATAAAAAATTTGTCGTTTCACAACTGCTGTTATACGCGCGTTAAAACGCAGATTAAAGCTCAAAACGTGCTGTTTTGCTAAAATAAGCATTTTCAAGCATTTTAGATCGTTGAAATCGTTCAAATAGACGCAATAAAAATAGAAACGAATAATACAAAAATTTCGTCGTTATTATGCTGTTTTACGCGTTAAACCGCAGAATAAACTCAAAACGTGCTGTTTTGCTTTAAATATAAGCGCATTTTCAAGCATTTTAGATCGTTGAAATCGTTCAAATAGACGCAATATTAATAAAAACGTATAATAAAAATTTCGTCGTTTTTTTATGCCATTTTACGCGTTAAAACGCAGATTAAAGCTCAAAACGTGCTGTTTTGCTAAAATAAGCATTTTCAAGCATTTTAGATCGATTTGAAATCGTTCAAATAGAGCAATATTAATAAAAACGGAATAATAATAAAAATTCGTCACGTTTTTTATGCTGTTTTACGCCAAAAGCGCAGATTAAAGCTCAAAACGTGCTGTTTTGCTACGGCCAGCATTTTCAAGCATTTTAGATCGTTGAAATCGTTCAAATAGACGCAATATTAATAAAAACGAATAATAAAAAATTTCGTCGTTTTTATGCTGTTTTTACGCGTTAAAACGCAGATTAAAACTCAAAACGTGCTGTTTTGCTAAAATAAAGCATTTTCAAGCGTTTTTAGATCGTTTAGGGAAATCGTTCAAATAGACGCAATATTAATAAAAACGAATAATAAAAATTTCGTCGTTTTTATGCTGTTTTACGCGTTAAAACGCAGAATAAAAACTCAAAACGTGCTGTTTTGCTAAAATAAAGCATTTTCAAGCATTTTTAGATCGGTGAAATCGTTCAAATAGAAGCAATATTAATAAAAACGGAATAATATAAAATTTCGTCGTTTTTTTATGTATGCTGTTTTACGCGTTAAAACGCGCAGATTAAAACTCAAAACGTGCTGTTTTGCTAAAATAAGCATTTTTCAAGCATTTTAGATCGTTGAAATCGTTCAAATAGACGCAATATTAATAAAAACGAATAAAAAAAAATTTCGTCGTTTTTTTATGCTGTTTTTTACGCGTTAAAACGCAGAATAAAGCTCAAAAACGTGCTGTTTTTGCTAAAATAAAGCATTTTCAAGAAGAAGCATTTTAGATCGTTGAAATCGTTCAAATAGAAGCAATATTAATAAAACGAATGATAAAAATTCGTCGTTTTATGCTGTTTACGCATTGAAGCGCAGTTAAAACTCAAAACGTGCTGTTTTGCTAAAATGGTAGCATTTTTCAAAGCATTTTAGATCGTTGAAATCGTTCAAATAGAAGCAATATTAGCAAAACGAATAATAAAATTTCGTCCTTTTTTATGCTGTTTTACGCGTTAAAACGCAGATTAAAGCTCAAAACGGTGTTGTTTTGCTAAATAAGCATTTTCAAGCATTTTAGATCGTTGGGAAATCGTTTAAATAGAAATGATAATAAAAACGAATAATAAAAATCGTCATTTTATGCTGTTTTACGCGTTAAAACGCAGATTAAAGCTCAAAACGTGCTGTTTTGCTAAAATAAGCATTTTCAAGCATTTTAGATCGTTGAAATCGTTCAAATAGACGCAATATTAATAAAAACGAATAATAAAAATTTCGTCGTTTTTTATGCTGTTTTACGCGTTAAAACGCAGATTAAAACTCAAAACATTTGTGCTGTTTTTGCTAAAATATTTTCAAGCATTTTATATCGTTGAAATGCGTTCAAATAGACGCAATAAAAATAAAAACGAATAATAAAAATTTCGTCGTTTTTATGCTGTTTTACGCGTTAAAACGCAGAATAAAGCTCAAAACGTGCTGTTTTGCTAAAAGTAAAGCATTTTCAAGCATTTTAGATCGTTGGGAAATCACGTTCAAATAGACGCAATATTAATAAAAGCAGATAATAAAAATTTCGTCGTTTTTATGCTGTTTTACGCGTTGAAACGCAGATTAAAACTCAAAACGTGCTGTTTTGCTAAAATAAACATTTTCAAGCATTTTTAGATCGGTGAAATCGTTTCAAATAGACGCAATAAAATAAAACGAATAATAAAATTTCGTCGTTTTTTATGCTGTTTTACGCGTTGAACCCCTTAAAGTAAAGCCCAAAACGTTGCTGTTTTGCAAAAATAAGCATTTTCAAACATTTTTAGATCGTTGAAATCGTTTAAAATAGACGCAATATTAATAAAAACGAATAATAAAAATTTTCGTCGTTTTTATGCTGTTTTACGCGTTAAAGCAGATTAAAAAGCTCAAAACGTGCTGTTTCGCTAAAATAAGCATTTTCAAAGCATTTTTAGATCGTTGAAATCCGTTCAAATAGAAGCAATATTAATAAAAACGAATAATAAAAATTCGTCGTTTTTATGCTGTTTTACGCGTTAAAACGCAGATTAAAGCTCAAAACGTGCTGTTTTGCTAAAATAAGCATTTTTTAAGCATTTTAGATCGTTGGAATCGATCAAATAGACGCAATAAAAATAAAAAACGAATAATAAAATTTCGTCGTTTTTTATGCTGTTTTACACGCGTTAAAACGCAGATTAAAACTCAAAACGTGCTGTTTTGCTAAAATAAGCATTTTCAAGCATTTTAGATCGTTGAAATCGTTCAAATAAACGTAATAAAAACGAATAATAAAATTTCGTCCTTTTATGCTGTTTTACGCTGTTAAAACGCAGATTAAAAGCTCAAAACGTTGTTTTGCTAAAATAAGCATTTTTCAAACGTTTTAGATCGTTGAAATCCGTTTAAATAGAAGAAATATTAATAAAAACGAATAATAAAAAATCGTCATTTCTATGCTGTTTTACGCGTTAAAACGCAGATTAAAGCTCAAAACGATGCTGTTTTGCTAAATAAAAGCATTTCAAAGCATTTTAGATCGTTGAAATCGTTCAAATAGACGCAATATTAATAAAAACGAATAATAAAAATTTCGTCACGTTTTTTATGCTGTTTTACGCGTTAAAACGCAGATTAAAGCTACGTGCTTTTTTGCAAAAATAAGCATTTTCAAGCATTTTAGATCGTTGAAATCGTTCAAATAGACGCAATAAAAAATAAAAACGAATAATAAAAATTTCGTCGTTTTTATGCTGTTTTACGCGTTAAAACGCAGAATAAAGCTCAAAACGTGCTGTTTTGCTAAAATAAGCATTTTCAACATTTTAGATCGTTGAAATCGTTCAAATAGACGCAATATTAATAAAAACGAATAATAAAAATTTCGTCGTTTTATGCTGTTTTACGCGTTAAAACGCAGTTTAAAAAGCTCAAAACGTGCTGTTTTGCTAAAATAAAGCATTTTCAAGCATTTTAGATCGTTGAAATCGTTCAAATAGACGCAATAAAAATAAAAACGAATAAAAAAATTTCGTCGTTTTTATGCTGTTTTACGCGTTAAAACGCAGAATAAAGCCCAAAACGTGCTGTTTTGCAAAATAAGCATTTTCAAGCATTTTAGATCGTTGAAATCTTTTCAAATAGACGCAATATTAATAAAAACGAATAATAAAAATTTCGTCGTTTTTTATGCTGTTTTACGCGTTAAAACGCAGTTTAAAAACTAAAACCCTGCTGTTTCGCTAAAATAAGCATTTTCAAGCATTTTAGATCGTTGAAATCGTTTCAAATAGAAGCAATATTAATAAAAAACGAATAATAAAAATTCGTCGTTTTTTTATGCTGTTTTACGCGTTAAAACGCAGATTAAAACTAAAAAACGTGCTGTTTTGCTAAAATAAGCATTTTCAAGCATTTTAGATCGTTGAAATCGTTCAAATAGACGCAATAAAATAAAAACGAATAATAAAAATTTCGTCGTTATTATGCTGTTTTACGCGTTAAAACGCGAATAAAAGCTCAAAACGTGTTGTTTTGCTAAAAAAAAAGCATTTTCAAGCATTTTAGATCTTTGAAATCGTTCAAATAGACGCAATATAATAAAACGAATAATAAAAATTCGTCGTTTTTATGCTGTTTTACGCGTTAAAACGCAGATAAAAGCCAAAACGGGGTTTTTGCTAAAATAAGCATTTTCAAGCATTTTAGATCGTTGAAATCGTTCAAATAGACGCAAAAAAAAAAACGAATAAAAAAAATTTCGTCGTTTTTTGTTTTGGAAAAAAAAAACCCCTTGCTTTTAAAAAAACATTTTGGGTTTTAATTTAAAAAAAAAAAAATAAAAACGAATAATAAAATTTTTTGTTTTTAGCTTTTTAAACGCTTTAAAAACCAAATGCAAAAAGGCTTTTTTAAAAAAAGTTTTAAGATTTTAATCGTTAAACGTTAAATAACCCAATTTAAAAAAAAAAGTTTTTTTTCCCTTTTTACTTTTTACGCGTTAAAACGCGTTAAAGCTCAAAATGCGTTTTTCGTAAAATAAGCATTTTAAAAATTTAAATCTTTCTAAACTTTAAAAAAAAAAACGAAAAAAAAATTTTTCCTTTTTTGCTTTTTTCGCAAAAAAGCAAAAAAAAGCTAAAACGTTGTTTTTTTTAAAATAAGCATTTTAACGTTTTTAATTTGGTTAAATGCGAAAAAAAATAAAAAAAAAAAAAAAAACGTCTTTTTTTATGCGTTTTCCGGGAAAAGACTAAAACCCAAAAGGCGTTTTAAAAAAAAAAATTTTTTTGTCGTTAATGTCAAAAAACGCTAAAAAAAAACAAAAAAACGTCTTTTTTATTTTTTTAGCTTAAAACCGTTAAAACTAAAAGGCGTTTTTAAAAAAAAACATTTTAAGTTTTTAATCTTTTTAAAAAAAAAGGTTTACTAAAACGAAAATAAAAACGTCCTTTTTGTTTTTAGCTTAAAAGCAAAAACTAAAACTTTTAAAAAAATTTTTAAGATTTTAAATTTGCCCCAAATAAAAAATTTTTAAAAAAACTAATAAAAAATCGTTTAAAATGGTTTTAAAAAAAGGGAAAAAAAAACTCAAAATGCTGTTTTGCTAAAAAAGCATTTTAATTTTTAACGTGGTTAAATAAGAAATTTAAAAAAAAATAAAAATTTTCTTTTAGTGTTTTATTTAAAACGAATTTAAATAAAAATTTGCTTTTTTTGTTTTAAAAAGCTTTTAACATTAAACTTAAATCTTTTAAAAAAGCAATTTAAAAAAAAAATTAAAAATTCTTTTTTTTTAGCTTTTTAAAAAAACGAAAAAAAATCAAAACTGCTGTTTTGCAAAAAAAGCATTTTAATTTTTAACGTTGTCTTAAATAAAGAAATTTAATAAAAACGAAAAAAAAAAAATTTCCGTTTTTATTTTTCGCAAAAAAAAGCGTTAACGCTAAAAGGGCTTTTTTGCAAAAAAAGCTTTTCAAGCATTTTAACTTAAATCGTTAAATGGAAAAAAAAAAAAAAAAAAAAAAATTTTTTTTTCTTTTTTAGCGAAAAAAACGCGT
>NW_027047825.1:0-12539 GCF_025399875.1 Dalotia coriaria | reverse complement strand
ATTTTTTTGCGTTTTCAACGATCAAATGCAAAATGCTTTTTTTAGCAAAACACCCGTTTTGAGTTTTAATCGCGTTTTAACGCGCAGCATAAAACGACGAAATTTTTATTATTCGTTTTTATTAATATTCCGTCTATTTGAACGATTTCAACGATCAAAATGCTTGAAAATGCTTATTTTAGCAAAACAGCACGTTTTGAGCTTTAATCTGCGTTTTAACGCGTAAAACAGCATAAAACGACAAATTTTTTTATTATTCGTTTTTATTAATATTGCTTCTATTTGAACGATTTCAACGATCTAAAATGCTTGAATATGCTTATTTTAGCAAAACAGCACGTTTTTAGCTTTAATCTGCGTTTTAACGCGTAAAACAGCATAAAACGACGAAATTTTTATTTTTCTTTTTTTAATATTGCGTATATTTGAACGATTTCAACGATCTAAAATGCTTGAAAATGCTTATTTTAGCAAAACAGCAAGTTTTGAGCTTTATTCTGCTTTTTTAACGCGTAAAACAGCATAAAACGACGAAATTTATTATTTTGTTTTTATTTTATGCGTCTATTTGAACGATTTCAACGATCTAAATTGCTTGAAAATGCTTATTTTAGGCAAACAGCACGTTTTGAGCTTTATGGTGCGATTCTGTGTTCACCACTTTACAAACGAACGTACGAAGCTCCAAGACGCTTCGTACGGCGAAGTTATGGATCGGCCTTAAGTGGTATTCTGTGCGCGCATCTATTCTTTACCTAAAGTCAACCCCGCGCCCTAAAATTTGACAGAAAGCGCGGAGTTTCAAATGTATGGGTTCTTCAATTATTCAAATATGCAACAAATATGTGTTAATACTTATTATTTCTATTTTTGAACGTGTTTCAAATTTATTCTTTTATATTCAAATATTTTAATCTATATATTTTTAAAGTGCCTTAAATAAGTTTTTCAGTTGATACGCATTTATTTCTTTTATGACGAACGGTTAAAAATGTTTTGGGAATTTGTGGGGCCTTTTCTTGAATGTTTGAAAAAATTAGAAAGTTGTAGTTATAATGCGAGGGAGTATATTGTTCATAGTAATATAGTTCAATTCATTGAGGTTGTAAAAAGCTGGTAACTCTCTTTGGGATATCGTTTATTGTGCTTAATTTTTTTCACATCTGCGATGCACGTTTATCCTCCTCCTACAACTTTTATTTTACACTTTTGGGGTGGTAGTTGGAATAAAAACGGAGAGTGGTCAGTTCGTCTTGAATCACAACCCTGACTACAAAAATTCCAAGGTTTTTCCGGAAAGTTCCATTAAAATGTTGTAAGTACAAGAAAACTTTATTCTATATTCTATATTCTATAAACACTTTATTCTCTATTTATCAGTAAACGTAAACGTGCAATAAATACTTCGGTCGCGCAATATGATATTTATTTATCCATGATGGAGAGCGATTGTGGTTCAGGAGTGGCACTGTAAACCAACCATGCGCCAAATTACATTAATCAATGCTGGGTGGACCTCGCGCAAGAAATTAAATAGCTGCGGCGATGGGCCAGTCCTCACGAGTGAGGAGTGGAAGAAACGCTTCGGGACTGGAAGTATTGCACCAGAAATAAATTTCGCAGGATGGAAGTGCACCGAAGGCTACGGGTGGCGGCCCGCCGACGACCATCAGACTGACGGACCAGGAGGGCGGGGAATTGCGGCCTGGGGGAAGACCGCAGTTGCCGGAATTGAGGGGCCCTTTGTACGAGGGGGGCCTCTGGGAAAATCCGGTAGCAAAGGCGGAGGAGGAGCCAAAAAACCCCCTCCGTTTTGGCTTCCATGCTTTGGGGCCAACAATAGCGACCGCGACCCACAGCGCCACATCGACACCCCACAAAAGTACCGGAGGACGTCAGCGATGGCCATGTCCACCAGGAGGTGATAGCCACCTGCACTAAATCTACTGACGCCATCACAGCGCAGGCAGAGGGCCTAGCGCAGACAGAGGCCATCAATGCGAACAGAAAACGACGAATTTTTTTTATTATTCGTTTTTATTAATATTGCTTTATTTGAACGATTTCAACGTGATCTAAATGCTTGAAAATGCTTATTTTTAGCAAAACAGCACGTTTTGAGCTTTAATCTGCGTTTTAACGCGTAAACAGCATAAAACGACGAAATTTTTATTATTCGTTTTTATTATTATTCGTCTATTTGAACGATTTCAACGATCTAAAATGCTTGAAAATGCTTTATTTTAGCAAAACAGCACGTTTTGAGCTTTAATCTGCGTTTTAACGCAAAACAGCATAAAACGACGAATTTTTTATTATCTGCTTTTATTAATATTGCTTCTATTTGAACGATTTTAACGATCTAAAATGGCTGAAAATGCTTATTTTAGCAAAACAGCATCGTTTTTAGTTTTAATCTGTTTTAATGCGTAAACAGCATAAAAACGACGAAATTTTATTATTCGCTTTTTATTAATATTGCGTATATTTGAACGATTTCAACGATCTAAAATGCTTGAAAATGCTTATTTCAGCAAAACAGCACGTTTTGAGCTTATTCGCGTTTTAACGCGTAAAACAGCATAAAAACGACGAAATTTTTATTATTCGTTTTTATTTTTATTGCGTCTATTTGAACGATTTCAACGATCTAAAATGCTTGAAAATGTTTATTTAGCAAAAAACAGCACGTTTTGAGTTTTAATCTGCGTTTTAACGCGTAAAACAAAGCATGTAAAAACGACGAATTTTTTTATTATTCGTTTTTATTACTATTGGATTTTATTTTGAACGATTTCAACGATATAAAATGCTTGAAAAATGCTTATTTTAGCAAAACAGCACGTTTTGAGCTATAATCTGCGCGTTTTAACGCGTAAAACAGCATAAAAACGACGAATTTTTATTATTCGTTTTTATTAATATTGCTTTTATTTGAACGATTTCAACGATCTAAAATGCGCTTGAAAATGCTTTATTTTAGCAAAACAGCACGTTTTGAGTTTAATCTGAGTTTAACGCGTAAAAACAGCATAAAAACGACGAATTTTTTTATTATTCGTTTTTATTAATATTGCTTCTATTTGAACGATTTCAACGGTCTAAAAATGCTTGAAAATGTTTATTTTAGCAAAACAGCACGTTTTGAGTTTTTTCTGCGTTTTAACGCGTAAAACAGCATAAAAACGACGAAATTTTTTATTATTCGTTTTTATTAATATTGCGTCTATTTGAACGATTTCAACGATCTAAAATGCTTGAAAAATGCTTATTTTAGCGAAACAGCACGTTTTGAGTTTAATCTGCGTTTTAACGCGTAAAACAGCATAAAAACGACGAATTTTTTATTATTCGTTTTATTAATATTGCTTCTATTTAAAACGATTTCAACATCTAAATGCTTGAAAATGCTTATTTTAGCAAAACAGCACGTTTTGAGTTTAATCTGCGTTTAACGCGTAAAGCAGCATAAAACGACGAAATTTTTTATTATTCGTTTTAATAATATTGCTTCTATTTGAACGATTTCAACGATCTAAAACGCTTGAAAATGCTTATTTCAGCAAAACAGCACGTTTTGTTTTAACCGCGTTTTAACGCGTAAAACAGCATGTAAAACGACGAATTTTTATTATTCGTTTTTATTATTGCGTCTATTTGAACGATTTCCAACGATCTAAAATGCTTGAAAAATGCTTTTATTTTGTGCAAAACAGCACGTTTTGAGCTTTAATCAGCGTTTTAACGCGTAAAACAGCATAAAACGACGAAATTTTTATTATTCGTTTTTATTAATATTGCGCCTGAATAAACGATTTCAACGATCTAAAATGCTTGAAAATGCTAATTTTAGCAAAACAGCACGTTTTGAGCTTTAATCTGCGTTTTAACGCGTAAACAGCATAAAAAAACGACGAATTTTTATTATTCGTTTTTATTAATATTGCTTCTATTTGAACGATTTTCAACGATCTAAAAATGCTTGAAAATGTGCTTATTTTAAAGCAAAACAGCACGTTTTGAGCTTTAATCTGCGTTTTAACGCGTAAAACAGCATAAAACGACGAAATTTTATTATTCGTTTTTAATTAATATTGCGTATATTTGGAACGATTTCAACACCTAAATGCTTTAAAAATGCTTATTTTAGCAAAACAGCACGTTTTGAGTTTTTAATCTGCGTTTCTTAACGTAAAACAGCATAAAAACGACGAAATTTTTATTATTCGTTTTTTATTAATATTGCGTCTATAGAACGATTTCAACGATCTAAAATGCTTGAAATGCTTATTTTGTGCAAAAACAGCTCGTTTGAGCTAATCTGCGTTTTAACGCGTAAAACAGCATAAAAACGACGAATTTTTATTATTCGTTTTGCCAATATCGCTTCTATTTGAACGGATTTCAACGATCTAAAAATGCTTGAAAATGCTTTATTTTAGCAAAAAAAACAGCACGTTTTGAGCTTTAATCTGCGTTTTAACGCGTAAAACAGCATAAAAAACGACGAATTTTTTATTATTATTCATTTTTATTAATATTGCGTCTATTTGAACGATTTCAACGATCTAAAATGCTTCAATATGCTTTTATTTTGTGCAAAAACAGCACGTTTTGAGCTTTTAATCTGCGTTTTAACGCGTAAAACAGCATAAAAACGACGAATTTTTTATTATCTTTCGTTTTTCTTAACATTGCTTCTATTTGAACGATTTCAACGATCTAAAAATGCTTGAAAAATGCTTATTTTAGCAAAACAAGCACGTTTTGAGTTTTCTTTTAACGCGTTTTAACGCGTAAACAGCATAAAAACGACGAAATTTTTATTATTCGTTTTATTAATATTGCGTCTTATTTGAACGATTTCAACGATCTGCAAAATGCTTGAAAATGCTTATTTCAGCAAAACAGCAATGTTTTGAGCTTTAATATGCGTTTTAACGCGTAAAAACAGCATAAAAAACGACGAATTTTTATTATTCGTTTTTATTAATATTGTTTATTTGAACGATTTCAACCATCTAAAATGCTTGAAAATGCTTTATTTTAGCAAAAACAGCACGTTTTGAGCTTTAATCTGCGTTTTAACGCGTAAAACAGCATAAAACGACGAAATTTTATTATCTGTTTTTATTAATATTGCGTATATTTGAACGATTTCAACGATCTAAAATGCTTGGAAAATGCTTATTTGAAGCAAAACAGCGTTTTGAGCTTTATTCTGCATTTAACGCGTAAACAGCATAAAAACGACGAAATTTTTATTATTCCGTTTTTTATTTTTATTGCGTCTATTTGAACGATTTCAACAATCTAAAATGCTTGAAAAATGCTTATTTTAGCAAAACAGCACGTTTGAGATTTTAATCTGCGTTTAACGCGTAAACAGCATAAAAACGACGAATTTTTTATTATTCGTTTTTATTAATATTGCTTTTTATTTGAACGATTTCAACGATCTAAAATGCTGAAAATGCTTATTTCAGCAAAACAGCACGTTTTGAGCTTTAATCTGCGTTTAACGCGCGTAAACAGCATAAAAACGACGAAATTTTTATTATTATTCGTTTTTGGCTAATATTGCGTCTATTTGAACGATTTCAACGATCTAAAATGCTCGAAAATGCTTATTTTAGCAAAACAGCACGTTTTGAGTTTTAATCTGCGTTTTAACGCGTAAACAGCATAAAAAACGACGAATTTTTTATTATTCGTTTTTATTGATATTGCTTTTTATTTGAACGATTTCAACGATCTAAAATGCTTGAAAATGCTTATTTTAGCAAAACAGCACGTTTTGAGCTTTTAATCTGGCGTTTTAACGCGTAAACAGCATAAAAACGACGATTTTTTATTATTCGTTTTACACATGTTTCTATTTGAACGATTTCCAACGGATTCAAAAAATGCTTGAAAATGCTTTTTCTTATTTTAGCAAAAAGCACGTTTTGAGTTTTATTCTGCGTTTTAACGCGTAAAAACAAATATAAAAACGACGAAATTCTTTTTATTAATTCGTTTTTTATTAATATTGCGTCTATTTGAACGATTTTAACGATCTAAAAATGCTTGAAAATGCTTATTTTAGCAAAACAGCACGTTTTGAGCTTTAATCTGCGTTTTAACGCGTAAAACAGCATAAAACGACGAATATTTTATTATTCGTTTTTATTAATATTGCTTCTATTTAAACGTGATTTCAACGATCTAAAATGCTTTGAAAAATGTTGTTTTAACAAAACAGCACGTTTTGAGTTTAATCACAGCGTTTAACGCGTGTTTGCAGCATAAAAACGATGAAATTTTTTATTATCTTCGTTTTTATTGATATTGCGTCTATTTGAACGATTTCACCCGATCTAAAATGCTTGAAAATGCTTATTTTGTAAGCAAAACAGCACGTTTTGAGCTTTAATCTGGGCGTTTTAACGCGTAAAACAGCATAAAAACGACGAATTTTTATTATTCGTTTTTATTAATATTGCTTCTATTTGAACGATTTCAACGATCTAAAATGCTTGAAAATGCTATTTTAAAGCAAAACAGCACGTTTTGAGCTTTAATCAGCGTTTTAGCGCGCAGCGAAGCATAAAAACGACGAAATTTTTATTATTCGTTTTTATTAATATTGCGTCTATCGCCAACAATTTCAACGATCTAAAAATGCTTGAAAGTGCTTATTCAGCAAAACAGTTAATGTCTTTGAGCTTTTTAATCTGCGTTTTAACGCGTAAAAACAGCATAAAACGACGAATTTTTTATTATTTGTTTTTTATTAATATTGCTTCTCTATTTTGAACGATTTCAACGATCTAAAATGCTTGAAAATGCTTATTTTAGCAAGACAGCACGTTTTGAGCTTTAATCTGCGTTTTAACGCGTAAAATGTTAGCGTAAAAACGACAAATTTTTTATAATTCGTTTTATTAATATTGCTTTATTTTCCTGGAACGATTTCCAACGATCTAAAAATGCTTGAAAATGCTTATTTTAGCAAAACAGCACGTTTTGAGCATTAATCTGCGTTTTAACGCGTGGTAAAAAACAGCATAAAAACGACGAAATTTTATTATTCGTTTTTATTAATATTGCGTCTATTTGAACGATTTCAACGATCTAAAATGCTTGAGAATGCTTATTTTAGCAAACAGCACGTTTTGAGCTTTAATCAGCGTTTTAACGCGCAAAACAGCATAAAAACGACGAAATTTTTATTATCTGTTTTTAATAATATTGCGTCTATTTGAACGATTTCAACGATCTAAAATGCTTGAAAATGTTATTTTAGCAAAACAGCACGTTTTGAGCTTTTTAATCTGCGTTTTAACGCGTAAAACAGCATAAAAACGACGAAATTTTTATTATTCGTTTTTATTACTATTGCGTCTATTTGAACGATTTCAACAAATCTAAAATGCTTGAAAAATGCTTTATTTTAGCAAAAACAGCACGTTTTGAGCTTTAATCAGCGTTTTAACGCGTAAAATGTTAATAAAAAAAAACGACGAAATTTTTATTATTCGTTTTTATTAATATTGCGTCTATTTGAACGATTTCAACGATCTAAAATGCTTGAAAAGTTTATTTTGTTAAAAACAGCACGTTTTGAGTTTTAATCAGCGCCAAACGCAAAACAGCATAAAACGACGAAATTTTTATTATTCGTTTTTATTAATATTGCGTATATTTGAACGATTTCAACGATCTAAAATGCTTGAAAATGCTTATTTTAGCAAAACAGCACGTTTGAGCTATTCGCGTTTTAACGCGCAAACAGCATAAAACGACGAAATCTTTATTACCTCGTTTTTATTTTTATTGCGTCTATTTGAACGATTTCAACGATCTAAAAATGCTTGAAAAATGCTTATTTTGTGCTAAAAACAGCACGTTTTGAGCCAATCTGCGTTTTAACGCGTAAAACGCATAAAAACGACGAATTTTTTATTATTCGTTTTTATTAATATTGCTTTTATTTGAACGATTTCAACGATCTAAATGCTGCGAAAATGCTTATTTTAGCAAACAGCACGTTTTGAGTTTTAATCTGCGTTTTAACGCGTAAAAACAGCATAAAACGACGAAATTTTTTATTATTCGTTTTTATTAATATTCCGTCTATTTGAACGTGATTTCAACGATCTAAAAATGCTTGAAAATGCTATTATTTTAGCAAAACAGCACGTTTTGAGTTTTAATCTGCGTTTTAACGCGTAAACAGCATAAAACGACGAATTTTTTTATTATTCGTTTTTATTAACGATTTACCATCTTATTTTACGGCAAACAGCACATTTTGTAGCTTTAATCTGCGTTTTAACGCGTAAAACAGCATAAAAACGACGAAATTTTTATTATTCGTTTTTATTAATATTGCGTATATTTGAACGATTTCAACGATATAAAATGCTTGAAAATGCTTTGGTATTTTAGCAAAACAGCAAGTTTTGAGCTTTATTCTGCGTTTTAACGCGTAAAACAGCATAAAAACGACGAAATTTTTATTATTCGTTTTTATTTTTATTGCGTCTATCGGAACGATTTCAACGATCTAAAAATGCTTGAAAATGCTTATTTTAGCAAAACAAAGCACGTTTTGAGTTTTAATCTGCGTTTTAACGCGTAAAACAAAAGCATAAAACGACGAATTTTTTATTATTCGTTTTTATTAATATTGCTTCTATTTGGACGTGATTTCCAACGGATCTAAAAATGCTTGAAAATGCTATTTTGCAAAACAGCACGTTTTGAGTTTTAATCTGCGTTTTAACGCGTAAAACAAAAGCATAAAAAACGACGAAATTTTTATTATTCGTTTTTTATTAATATTGCTATACTGTCGATTTCTCAGCAACGATCTAAAATGCTTCTGAAATGCTTTATTTTAGCAAAAACAGCACGTTTTGGAGCTTTATTCTTACGTTTTAACGCGCAAACAGCATAAAAACGATGAAATTTTTATTATTCGTTTTTATTTTATTGCGTCTATTTGAACGATTCCAACGATCTAAAAATGCTTGAAAAATGCTTATTTTAGCAAAAACAGCAATGTTTTGAGCTTTAATCTGCGTTTAACGCGTAAAACAGCATAAAACGACGAATTTTTCATTATTCGTTTTTGCCAATATTGCTTTTATTTGAACGATTTCAACGATCTAAAATGCTTGAAAAATGCTTATTTGAAGCAAAACAGCACGTTTTGAGCTGTAATCTGCGTTTTAACGCGTAAAACAGCATAAAAAAACGACGAAATTTTATTATTCGTTTTTTATTAATATTCCGTCTATTTGAATGATTTCAACGATCTAAAATGCTTGAAAATGTTTATTTTAGCAAACAGCACGTTTGAGCTTTAATCTGCGTTTTAACGCGTAAAATGTTATGTACCAATGGCACCATTAGCCCGTTTTTTATTAATATTGCTTCATTTTGAAACGATTTCAACGATCTAAAAATGCTTGAAAAATGCTTATTTTAGCAAAACAGCACGTTTTGAGCTTTATTCTACGTTTTAACGCGCAGCATAAAAAAACGACGAAATTTTTATTATTCGTTTTTATTTTATTGTGTCTATTTGAACGATTTCAACGATCTAAAATGCTTGAAAAATGCTTATTTTAAAGCAAAACAGCACGTTTTGAGTTTTAATCTGCGTTTTAACGCGTAAAACAGCATAAAACGACGAATTTTTCATTATTCCGTTTTTATTAATAATATTGCTTTTATTTGAACGATTTCAACGATCTAAAATGCGCTTGAAAATGCTTTATTTTAAAGCAAAATGTTAATGTTTTGAGCTTTAATCTGCGTTTTAACGCGCAAAACAGCATAAAAAACGACCAAAAATTTTTATTATTCGTTTTTATTAATATTCCGCCTATTTGAACGATTTCAACGATCTAAAATGCTTGAAAATGCTTATTTTTAGCAAAACAGCACGTTTTGAGCTTTTAATCTGCGTTTTAACGCGTAAAACAGCATAAAAACACGAATTTTTATTATTCGTTTTTATTAATATTGCTTCTATTTGAACGATTTCAACGATCTAAATGCTTGAATATGCTTATTTTGCAAAACAGCACGTTTTTTAGCTTTAATCTGCGTTTTAACGCGTAAACAGCATAAAACGACGAAATTTTATTATTCGTTTTTATTAATATTGCGTATATTTGAACGATTTCACCGATCTAAAATGCTTGAAAAATGCTTATTTTAGCAAAACAGCAAGTTTTGAGCTTTATTCTGCGTTTAACGCGTAAAACAGCATAAAACGAGAAATTTTTATTATGTTTTTATTTTTATTGCGTCTATTTGAACGATAACGATCTAAATTGCTTTGAAATGCTTAATTTTACAAACAGCACGTTTTGAGCTTTAATCTGCGTTTTAAGCGTAAAACAGCATAAAAGACGAATTTTATTCTTTTTTATAATATTGCATTATTTTTTTTAACGATCTAAAATGCTTGAAAATGCTTATTTTGCAAAACGCCGTTTTGAGCTTTAACTGCGTTTTAACGCGTAAAACAGCATAAAACGCGAAATTTTATTATTCGTTATTTTTAAATATTGCGTCTATTTGAACGATTTAACGATCAAAATGCTTAAAAATGCTTTATTTAGCAAAACAGCACGTTTTGAGTTTTAATCGCGTTTAACGCGAAACAGCATAAAACGACGAAATTTTTATTATTCTTTTTTTATTAATATTGCTCTATTTGGAACGATTTCAACGATCAAAAGCTTGAAAATGCTTATTTTAGCAAAACAGCACGTTTTGAGCTTTAATCTGCGTTTTAACGCGTAAAACAGCGCATAAAACGACAGGTACATTATTCGTTTTTATTAATATTACTTTTATTTGAACGATTTCAACGATCTAAAATGCTTGAAAATGCTTATT
Organism: Dalotia coriaria; assembly: GCF_025399875.1. Taxonomy (NCBI): domain Eukaryota; kingdom Metazoa; phylum Arthropoda; class Insecta; order Coleoptera; family Staphylinidae; genus Dalotia; species Dalotia coriaria. The sequence goes on along the minus strand of NW_027047825.1, from coordinate 1,637 downwards.
TTAGCAAAACAGCACGTTTGAAGAAATCTGCGTTTTAACGTAAAACAGCATAAAACGGTGAAATTTTATTATTCGTTTTTATTAATATTCCGTCTATTTGAACGATTTCAACGATCTAAAATGCTTGAAAATGCTTATTTTAGCAAAACAGCGCAGTTTGAGCTTTAATCTGCGTTTTAACGCGTAAAACAACATAAACGACAGATTTACGTATTCGTTTTTTTTATTAATATTGCTTCTATTTGAACGATTTCAACGATCTAAAATGCTTGAATATATATGCTTATTTTAGCAAAACAGCACGTTTTAGCTTTAATCTGCGTTTTAACGCGGCAAAACAACATAAAACGACAGAAATTTTATTATTCGTTTTTATTAATATTGCGTATATTTGAACGATTTCACCGATCTAAAATGCTTGAAAATGCTTATTTTAGCAAAACTGTAGCAAGTTTTGAGCTTTTATTCTGCGTTTTAACGCGTAAAACAGCATAAAACATTGAAATTTTATTATTTGTTTTTATTTTTATTGCGTCTATTTGAACGATTTCAACGATCTAAATTGCTTGAAATGCTTATTTTAGCAAAACAGCACGTTTGAGCTTTAATCTGCGTTTAACGCGTAAAACAGCATAAAATGACGAATTTTTTATTATTCGTTTTTATTAATGTGCTATTTGAACGGTTTAAACGATCTAAAATGCTTGAAAATGCTTATTTTATAAAACAGCACGTTTTGAGCTTTTAATCTGCGTTTTAACGCGTAAACAACATAAAAACGACGAATTTTATTATTCGTTTTTATTAATATTGCATCTGAACGATTTAACGATCTAAAATGCTTGAAAATACTTATTTTTAGCAAAACAGCACGTTTGAGCTTTTAATCTGCGTTTTAACGCGTAAAACAGCATAAAACGACGAATTTTTTATTATTCGTTTTTATTAATATTTAGCTTCTATTTGAACGATTTCAACGATCTAAAATGCTTGAAAATGCTTATTTTAGCAAAACAGCACGTTTGAGCTTTAATCTGCGTTTTAACGCGTAAAACAGCATAAAACGGCAAATTTTTATTATTCGTTTTTTATTAATATTGCGTAGCAATTTGAACGATTTCAACGATCTAAAATGCTTGAAAATGCTTATTTTAGCAAAACGGCGTTTTGAGCTTTATTCTGCGTTTTAACGCGTAAAGAGCAACATAAAAACGGCGAAATTTTTATTATTCGTTTTTATTTTGTGCGTCTATTTGAACGATTTCAACGATCTAAAATGCTTGAAATGCTTATTTTAGCAAAACAGTTGGCGGGGGCGTTTGGATCAATATTGCTTTTATTTGAACGATTTCAACGATCTAAAATGCTTGAAAATGCTTATTTTAGCAAAACAGCACGTTTTGAGCTTTAATCTGCGTTTAACGCGTAAAACAACATAAAAACGACGAATTTTTATTATTCGTTTTTATTAATATTACTTCTATTTAGACAATTTCAACGATCTAAAATGCTTGAAAATACTTATTTTAGCAAAACAGCACGTTTGAGTTTTTTTCTGCGTTTTAACGCGTAAAACAGCATAAAAACGGCAGAAATTTTTATTATTCGTTTTTATTAATGTGCGTCTATTTGGCGAA
>NW_027047824.1:0-12543 GCF_025399875.1 Dalotia coriaria | reverse complement strand
AAAAAATTCCCTTTTTTTCGTTTTAAAAATTTTGCCCAAAATTTTTAAAAAAACTTTTTTTTTTAAAAAACGCAGATTAAAAAAACCCCCAAAAAACTTTTTGTTTTTGTTTTTTTCCCCCTAAAAAAAAAAAAAAAAGGGATTTTTTTCCAAAAGAAATTTTTTTTTAAAAAAAAGTTTTTCGTTTTTTTTTTTTTTTTTTTTTTTTTTTTTTTTTTTTTTTTTTTGAAAAAAATTCCCGTTTTTTCAAAATAAGAAAGCAAATTTAAATTTAATAAAAAAAAAACGAATAAAAAAAAATTTTGTCTTTTTTTAGCTGTTTTACGCGTTAAAACCAGATTAAACTCAAAACGTGCTGTTTTCTAAATTAAATTTTTCCCGGCATTTTAATCGTTGAAACGTTAAAATAAGAAAAAATTTAAAAACGAATAAAAAAAATTCGTCTTTTTTATGCTGTTTACGCGTTAAAACGCTGTTAAAGCTCAAAACGTGCTGTTTTGCTAAAAAAATCATTTTTCAAGCATTTTAGATCGTTGAAATCGTTCAAAGAGACGCAATATAATAAAAAACGAATAATAAAAATTCGTCTTTTTTATGCTTGTTTACGCGTTAAAACGCAGATTAAAACTCAAAACGTGCTGTTTTGCTAAAATAAGCATTTTCAAAGCATTTTAGATCGTTGAAATCGTTCAAATAAAGAGCAATATTAATAAAAACGAATAATAAAAATTTCGTCGTTTTTATGCTGTTTTACGCATTAAAACGCAGATTAAAACTCAAAGCGTGCTGTTTTGCTAAAATAAGCATTTTCAAGCATTTTAGATCGTTGAAATCGTTTAAATAAAGCAATATTAATAAAACGAATAATAAAAATTCGTCGTTTTATGCTGTTTTACGCGATAAAACGCAGATTAAAACTCAAAACGTGCTGTTTTGCTAAAATAAATTTTCAAGCATGTTAGATCGTTCAAATCGTTCAAATAGACGCAATATTAATAAAAACATATAATAAAAATTTCGTCGTTTTTAATGCTGTTTTACGCTTTAAAAAACGCAGAATGAAACTCAAAAACGTGCTGTTTTGCTAAAAAAGCATTTTCAAAGCATTTTAGATCGTTGAAATCGTTCAAATAGACGCAATATTAAAAAACGAATAATAAAAAATTCACGTCTTTTTATGCTGTTTTACGCGTTAAAACGCAGATTAAAAGCTCAAAACGTGCGGTTTTGCTAAAATAAGCATTTTCAAGCATTTTTAGATCGTTGAAATCGTTCAAATAGACGCAATATTAATAAAAACGAATAATAAAATTTCGTCGTTTTATGCTGTTTTAGGTTAAAACGCAGATTAAAAGCTCAAAACGTGCTGTTTTTTAAAATAAGCATTTTCAAGCATTTTAGATCGTTGAAATCGTTTAAAATAGAAGCAATATTAATAAAAAAACGAATAATAAAATTCGTCATTTTTAATGCTGTTTTACGCGTTAAAACCCCTTAAAGCTCAAAACGTACTGTTTGCTAAAATAAGCATTTTCAAGCATTTTAAATCGTTGAAATCGTTCAAATAGACGCAATATTAATAAAACGAATAATAAAATTTCGTCGTTTTATGCTGTTTCACGCGTTAAAACCGAATAACTAAAACGTGCTGCTTTCTAAAATAAGCATTTTCAACAATTTTAGATCGTTGAAACCCGTTCAAATAGACGAATAAATAAAACGAATAATAAAAATTTTCGTTTTCTGTTTTACGCGTTAAAACGCAGATTAAAGCTAAAAAACTGCTTTTTTTGCTAAAAAAGCTTTTTTAAGCTTTTTGATCGTTAAATCGCTAGACGCAATATTAAAAAAACGAATAAAAAAAATTTCGTCGTTTTATGCTTTTTCCTTTAAAAACGCGAATCAACCAAAACGTGCTTTTTTGCTAAAATAAGCATTTTCAAGCATTTTAGATCGTTGAAATCGTTCAAATAAAAGCAATATTAATAAAAACAAATAATAAAAATTCGTCGTTTTTTTGCTTTTTTACGCTTTAAAAACGCGTTAAACACAAAATCTTTTGCTAAAAAAGTTTTTCAAGAAAGATCGTTGAAATCTTCAAATAGACGCAATATTAATAAAAACGAAAATAAAAAATTCGTCGTTTTTTTTTTCCCTTAAAAAAACGCGATTAACTCAAAACGTGCTTTTTTTAAAATCATTTTCAAGCTTTTTAGTTCGTTGTCGTTCAAAGGGGCATTAATAAAAACGAATAAAAAAAAATTGTCGTTTTATGCTTTTTTACGCGTTAAAACGCAGATTAAAACTCAAAACGCGCTGTTTTGCTAAAAAAAGCATTTTCAAGCATTTTCGGCGTTAAAATCGTTCAAATAGAACAATATTAATAAAACGAATAATAAAAACGGGTTTTGTGTTTTAGGGTTAAAACGCAGTTAAACTCAAAACGTTGTTTTGCTAAAAATAAGCATTTTCAAGCATTTAAGATCGTTGAAATCGAAATAAAAATTAAAAAAAAACGAATAATAAAAATTTCGTCTTTTATGCGTTTTCGCGTTAAAACGCAGTTTAAAACTAAAAACGTGCTGTTTGCAAAATAAGCATTTTAAAGCTTTTTTAGATCGTTGAAATCGTTTAAATAGAACAATTAAAAAAAACGAATAATAAAAATTCGTCATTTTATCCTTTTTTACGCGAAAACCCAATTTAAAACTAAAACGTTGTTTTAAAATAAGCATTTTCAACTTTTTATATCGTTGAAATCGTTCAAATAAAAAAATATTAAAAAAACGAATAATTTCGTCGTTTTATGCTGTTTTACGCGAAAAACGCAGATTCCAAAAACGTGCTTTTTTGCAAAATGCATTTTCAACATTTTAGATCGTTAAAACATTCAAATAGACCAATATTAATGAAAACGAATAAAAAAAATTTCGTCGTTTTATGTGTTTTACGCTTTAAAAAACGCAGTTTAAAAATAAAACGTGTTTTTTTTTGCTAAAATAATCTTTTCCATTTTAGATCGTTGAAATCGTTCAAATAGACGCAAAAAAAAAAAGGAATAAAAAAAAATTCTTGTTTTATGTTTTTTACGCTTAAAACGCAGATTAAAGCTCAAAACGTGCTGTTTGCTAAAATAAGCTTTTTCAACATTTTAATCGTTGAAATCGTTCAAATAGGCAATAAAAAAAAAAACGAATAAAAAAATTTTTTTCGTTTTATGCTTTTTTACGCGTTAAAACGCGAAAAAAACTCAAAACGTGCTGTTTTGCTAAAAAAAAACATTTTCAAGCATTTTAATCTTAAATCGTTCAAAAAACGCAGTATTAATAAAACAAATTAAAAAAAAATTCGTCGTTTTTATGCTTTTTTTACGCGTTAAAACGGATTAAAGCTCAAAACGTGCTGTTTTACCAAAATAACTTTTTTCAGGCATTCTAGATCGTTGAAACGTTCAAAAGAGCAATATTAAAAAAAACAAAAAAATTGTCGTTTTTTAAATTTTTGCGTTAAAACGCAGATTACACCCAAAAACGTGCTTTTTTTGCTAAAATAAGCATTTTCGCATTTTAGATCGTTGAAATTGTTCAAATAGACGCAATATTAATAAAAACGAATAATAAAAACTTCGTCTTTTTTATGCTGTTTTACGCGTTAAAACGCAGATTAAAGCTCAAAACGTGCTGTTTTGCTAAAATAATCATTTTCAAGCATTTTAGATGGTTGAAATCGTTCAAATAGAAGCAATATTAATAAAAACGAATAATAAAAAATTCGTCGTTTTATGCTGTTTTACGCTTTAAAAACGCAGATTAAAGCTCAAAACGTGCTGTTTTGCTAAAATAAGCATTTTCAAGCATTTTAGATCGTTGAAATCGTTCAAATAGAAGCAATATTAATAAAAGAATAATAAAAATTCGTCGTTTTATGCTGTTTTACGCGTTAAAACGCAGATTAAAGCTCAAAACGTGCTGTTTTTGCTTTTTTACGCGTTAAAACGCAGATTAAAGCTCAAAACGTGCTGTTTTGCTAAAATAAGCATTTTCAAGCATTTTAGATCGTTGAAATCGTTCAAATAGACGCAATATTAATAAAACGAAGAATAAAAATTTCGTCGTTTTTATGCTGTTTTACGCGTTAAAACGCAGAATAAAGCTCAAAACGTGCTGTTTTGCTAAAATAAGCATTTTCAAGCATTTTAGATCGTTGAAATCGTTCAAATAGAAGCTAATAATATTATGCTAAAATACATTTTCAAGCATTTTAGATCGTTGAAATCGTTCAAATGGACGCAATATTAATAAAAAACGAATAATAAAAATTTCTGTCGTTTTATGCTGTTTTACGCGTTAAAACGGCGAATAAAGCTCAAAATGTGCTGTTTTATTAAAATATGCATTTTCAAGCATTTTAGATCGTTGAAATCGTTCCAAATAGAAGCAATAATAATAAAAACAACAATAAAAATTCGTCGTTTTATGCTGTTTTACGTTAAACGCAGATTAAAATTCAAAACGTGCTGTTTTGCCAAAATGTTACTTTCAAGCATTTTAGATCGCTGAATCGTTCAAATAGACGTAATATTAATAAAAAAACGAATAATAAAATTTCTGTCGTTTTATGTTGTTTACGCGTTAAAACGCTGATTAAAGCTCAAACGTGCTGTTTTGCTAAAATAGCATTTCAAGCATTTTAGATCGATGAAATCGTTCAAATAGACGTGCAATATTAATAAAAACGAATAATAAAAATTCGTCGTTTTGCGTTGTTTACGCGTTAAAACGCAGATTAAAGCTCAAAACGTGCTAAGCCTTTGCTAAAATAAGCATTTTCAAGATTTTAGATCGTTGAAATCGTTCAAATAGAAGCACATTAATAAAAACGAATAATAAAAATTTCTGTCGTTTTATGCTGTTTTGCGCGTTAAACGCAGATTAAGCTCAAAACGCTGTTTTGCTAAATAAGCATTTTCAAGCATTTTAGATCGTTGAAATCGTTTAAATAGAAGCATTATTAATAAAAACGAATAATAAAAAATCTGTCATTTTATATGCTGTTTTACGCGTTAAACGCAGATTAAAGCTCAAACGTGCTGGTTTTGCTGGTTAAAATAAGCATTTTCTGGGCGATTTTAGAGATCGTTGAAATCGTTCAAATAGACGCAATATTAATAAAAACGAATAATAAAATTTCGTCGTTTTATGTTGTTTTTACGTTAAAATGCAGAATAAAGTCTAAAACGTGCTGTTTTGCTAAATAAGCATTTTCGCTATTATTAGATCGTTGAAATCGTTCAAATAGAAGCACATAATAAAAACGAATAATAAAAAAATCGTCGTTTTATGCTGTTTTACGCGCGTTAAAAACGCAGATTAAAAGCTCAAAAAAGGGCTGTTTTGCTAAATAAGTATTTTCAAGCATTTTAGATCGTTGAAATCGTCCAACAGACGCACAATATTAATAAAAAAAAAAAAACGAATAATAAAAAAATCTGCCGTTTTCATGCTGTTTTACGCGTTAAAAACGCAGATTAAAGCTCAAAACGCTAAATAAGCATTTTCAAGCATTTTAGATCGCTGCTGAAATCACGTTCAAACAGGCTAAATATTAATAAAACCACAATAAAAATTCGTCGTTTTTATGCTGTTTTACGCGTTAAAACGCAGATTAAAGCCCGCAACGTGCTGCTGTTTGCTAAAATAAGCATTTTCGCGACGATCGTTGAAATCGTTCAAATAGAAGCAATATTAATAAAACAATAATAAAAATTGTCGTTTTATGCTGTTTTACGCGTTAAAAACGGTGATTAAAAGCCTCAAAACGTGCTGTTTTGCTAAAATAAGCATTTTCAAGCATTTTAGATCGTTGAAATCGTTCAAATAGACGTGCGCAATATTAATAAAAACGAATAATAAAAAATTCGTCGTTTTGCCGTTTACGCGTTAAAACGCAGACAAAAGCTCAAAAACGTGCTGTTTTTGCTAAAATAAGCATTTTCTTAAGCATTTCTGAGGATCGTTGAAATCGATCAAATAGAAGCAATATTATAAAAACGAATAACAAAAAATTCGTCGTTTTATGTTTTACGCGTTAAAACGCAGATTAAAGCTCAAACGTGCTGTTTTGCTGTACCAAGCATTTTCAAGCATTTTAGATCGTTAAATCGTTCAAATAGACGCAATATTAATAAAAAACGAATAATGTAAAAATTTCTTCGTTTTTATGTTGTTTTACGCGTTAAAACGCAGAATGCTCAAACGTGCTGCTCTTTGCTGCTAAAATAAGTATTTTCAAGCATTTTTAGATCGCTGGAAATCGTTCAACAGAAGCAATATTAATAAAAACGAATAATAAATAATTGTCGTTTTAGGCTGTTTTAATGCGTTAAAACGCAGATTAAAGCGCAAGAAGCGCCGCTCGCTAAAATAAGCATTTTCAAGCACTTTAGATCGCTGGAAATCGTTCAAATAGACGCACATTAATAAAAAACGAATAATAAAAAAATTCGTCGTTTTATGCTGTTTTACGCGTTAAAACGCAGCTTAAAGCTCAAAACGTGCTGTTTTGCTAAAAATTAGCATTTTCAAGCATTTTAGATCGTTGAACCGTTCAACAGACGCACATTAATAAAAACGAATAATAAAATTTCGTCGTTTTATGCTGTTTTATGCGTTAAAACGCTGATTAAAGCTCGTAAAACGTGCTGTTTTGCTAAAATAAGCATTTTCAAAGCATTTTAGATCGTTGAAAACTGTCTCAACAGACGCAATATTAACAAAAAAAACGAATAATAAAAAATCGTCGTTTTATGCTGTTTTACGCGTTAAACGCAGATTACAGCCTCAAAACGTGCCGTTTTGCTAAAATAAGCATTTTCAAGCATTTTATATCGTTGAAATCGTTCAAATAGAAGCAATATTAATAAAAACGAATAATAAAAATTCCTGCCTGTTTTTATGCTGCTTTACGCGCTTAAACGCAGATTAAAGCTCAAAACGTGCTGTTTTGCTAAAATAAGCATTTTCAAAGCATTTGTAGATCGCTGAAACTGCTTAAATAGAAGCAATATTAATAAAACGAATAAAAATTCGTCATTTTTATGCTGTTTTACGCGTTAAAACGCGACGTAGTGCCCAAAACGTGTTGTTTTGCCAAAATAAGCATTTCGGGCATTTTAGATCGTTGAAATCAGCAAATAGAAGCAATATTACCAAAAAAAACAAATAATAAAAAATTTCGCCGTTTTTATGCTGTTTTACGCGTTAAAACGCAGAATAAAAGCCTTCAAAACGTGCTGTTTTGCTAAAATAAGTATTTTCAAGTACTTTTAGAACGTTGAAATCGTTCGCCAAACGACGCAATACTAAATAAAAAAAACGAATAATAAAAATTTCGTCGTTTTATGCTGTTTTACGCGTTAAAACGCAGATTAAAAGCTCAAACGTGCTGTTTTGCTGCTAAAATAAGTACTTAAGCATTTTAGATCGTTGAAATCGATCAAATAGAAGTAATATTATAAAAACGAATAATATAAATTCGCTGTTTTATGCTGTTTTCAGGCGTTAAACGCAGATTGTAAAGCTCAAACGTGCTGTTTGCTAAATAAGCATTTTCGCGACATTTTAGATCGTTGAAATCGTTCAAATAGACGCAATATTAATAAAACGAATAATAAAAAATTTCGTCGTTTTTATGCTGTTTTACGCGTTAAAACGCTGATTAAAGTTCAAAACGTGCTGTTTTGCTAAAAATAAGCATTTTCAAGCATTTTAGATCGTTGAAATCGTTCAAATAGACGCAATATTATTAAAACGAATAATGCGTACCCGTCGTTTTATGCTGCTCTACGCGTTAAAACGCAGATTAAAAGCTCAAAAACGTGCTGTTTTGCTAAAAATAAGCATTTTCGCAGCATTTTAGATCGTTGAAATCGTTCAAATAGAAGCAACATTAATAAAAACGAATAATAAAATTTCTGTCGTTTTATGCTGTTTTACGCGATAAACGCAGATTAAAGCTCAAACGTGCTGTTTTGCTAAAGGCATTTTCAAGCATTTTGTGATCGTTGAAATCGTTCAAATAGAAGTAATAATAAAAACGAAGGCGTAAAAATTGCCGTTTTGTTGTTTTACGCGTTAAAACGTGATTAAAAGCTCAAAACGCGCTGTTTTGCTAAAATAAGCATTTTCACATTTTAGATCGTTGAACCGATCAACAGAAGCAATATTATAAAAAAACGAATAATATAAACAATCTTCGCCGTTTTATGTTGTTTTAGGCGTTAAAACGCAGATTAAAAGCTCAAAAACGTGCTGTTTTGCTAAATAAAGCATTTTCAAGCATTTTAGATCGTTGAAATCGTCTTCAAACAGACGCGCAATATTAATAAAAAGTTCAACAATAAAATTTGCCTGTTTTATGTTGTTTACGCGCTAAACGCTGATTAAAGTTCAAACGTGCTGTTTTACTAAAATAAGCATTTTCAAGCATTTTAGATCGTTGAAATCGTTCAAATAGACTAAATATTATTAAAAACGCACAATAAAAATTCGTCGTTTTATGCTGTTTTACGCGTTAAATCGCAGACAAAGCTCAAAACGCTGTTTTGCTAAAATAAGTACAAGCATTTTAGATCGTTGAAATCGTTCAAATAGAAGCAATATTAATAAAAAACGAATAATAAAATTTGTCGTTTTATGCTGTTTTAATGATAAAACGCAGATTAAAAGCTCAAAAACGTGCTGTTTTATTAAAATAAGCATTTTCAAGCATTTTTAGATCGTTGAAATCGTTCAAATAGAAGTAATAATACTAAAAAAACGAATACTGTAATCTGTCGTTTTTATGCTGTTTTATCGCAGTTAAAACGCAGATTGCAAGCTCAAAACGTAGCTGTTTTGCTAAAAATTAGTACTTTCAAGCATTTTAGATCGTTGAACCGTTCAAATAGACGCACATTAATAAAAACGAATAATAAAAATTCGTCAAGCGTTTTTACGCGTTAAAACGCAGATTGCCAGCCCAAAACGTGCTGTTTTGCTGTAACAAGCATTTTCAAGCATTTTTTAGATCGTTGAAAATCGTTCAAATAGAAGCAATATTAATAAAAAAACGAATAATAAAAAATTTCGTCGTTTTATGCTGTTTTACGCGTTAAACGCAGAATAAAGCTCAAAACGCGCTGTTTTGCTAAAATAAGCATTTTCGCCATTTAAACGTTGAAATCGTCTTCAAATAGACGCAATATTAATAAAACGAATAATAAAAATTTCGTCGTTTTATGCTGTTTCTACGCGTTAAAACGCAGATTAAAGCTCAAAACGCGCTAAGGTTTTGCTAAAAATAAGCATTTCAAGCATTTTAGATCGTTGGAAATCGACCAAATAGAAGCAATAATATAAAAAACGGAATAATGCAATACGCCGTTTTATGCTGTTTTAGGCGTTAAAACGCAGATTAAAAGCCTCAAAACGTGCTGTTTTGCTGGGCAAAATAAGCATTTTCAAGCATTTTAGATCGCTTAAAATCGTTCAAATAGACGCAATATTAATAAAAACGAATAATAAAAATTTCGTCGTTTTATGCTGTTTTACGCGTTAAAACGCTGATTAAAGTTCAAAACGCGCTGTTTTGCTAAATAACCATTTTCAAGCATTTTAAATCGTTGAAATCGTTCAAATAGACGTACATTATTAAAAACGAATAATAAAAATTCGTCGTTTTATGCTGTTTTACGCGTTAAAACGCAGATTAAAAGCTCAAAACGTGCTGTTTTGCTAAAATAAGCATTTTCAAGCATTTTTAGATCGTTGAAATCGTTCAAATAGAAGGCCATTAATAAAAAAACGAATAATAAAAAATTTCGTCGTTTTGCGCTGCTCTTTTGTTACGCGATAAAAACGCAGGATTAAAAGCTCAAAAACGCGCTGTTTTGCTAAAAATAAGCATTTCAAAGCATTTCAGATCACTGCTGGTAACCGTTCAAATAGAAGCACATTAATAAAAACGAATAATAAAAATTCGTCGTTTTATGCTGTTTTCGCGTTAAACGCAGATTAAAGCTCAAAACGTGCTGTTTTGCTAAAATAAGCATTTTCAAGCATTTTAGATCGTTGAAATCGTTCAAATAGAAGCAATATTAATAAAAACGAATAGTAAAATTCGTCGTTTTATGCTGTTTTACGTGTTAAAACGCAGTTTAAAAAGCTCAAAACGTGCTGTTTTGCTAAAAAAAGCATTTTCAGTATTTTAGAACGTTGAAATCGTTCAAATAGAGCAGTATTAAAAAAAAACGAATAATAAAAAAATCGTCGTTTTATGCTGTTTTACGCGTTAAAACGCAGATTAAAGCTAAAAACGTGCTGTTTTGCTAAAATAAGCATTTCAAGCATTTTAGATCGTTGAAATCGTTCAAATAGAAGCAATATTAATAAAACGAATAATAAAAATTTCGTCGTTTTAGCTGTTTTACGTGATAAAACGCAGTTTAAAAAGCTCAAACGTGCTGTTTTGCTAAAATAAGCATTTTCAAGCATTTTAGATCGTTGAAATCGTTCAAATAGAAGCAATATTAATAAAAAAACGAATAATAAAAATTCGTCGTTTTATGCTGTTTTACGCGTTAAAACGCAGATTAAAGCTCAAAACGTGCTGTTTGTTTAAAAAAAAGCATTTTCAAGCATTTTGGGATCGCTGAAATCGTTCAAATAGAAGCAAAATTAATAAAAACGAATAATAAAAATTCGTCTTTTTTATGCTGTTTTACGCGTTAAAACGCAGTTTAAAAAGCTCAAAACGTGCTGTTTTGCTAAAATAAGCATTTTCAAGCTTTTTTAGATCGTGAAATCGTTTAAATAGAAGCAAATATTAATAAAACGAATAATAAAAATTCGCATTTTTATGCTGTTTTACGCGTTAAAAACGCAGATTAAAAGCTCAAACGGCTGTTTTGCTAAAATAAGCATTTTCAAGCATTTTAGATCGTTGAAACGTTCAAATAGACGCAATAAAAATAAAAACGAATAATAAAATTTCCGTCGTTTTTATGCTGTTCCACGCGTTAAAACGTAGAATAAACCCTCAAAACGTGCTCTTTGCAAAAAATAAGCATTTTCGAACATTTTAGATCGTTGAAATCGTTCACATAGACGCAATATTAATAAAAACGAATAATAAAAATTCGTCGTTTTATGTTGTTTTACGCGTTAAAACGCAGATTAAAGCTAAAAACCTGCGGTTTTGCTAAAATAAGCATTTTCAAGCATTTTAGATCGTTGAAATCGTCAAATAGACGCAATATTAATAAAAACGAATAAAAAAAAATTTCGCGTGTTTATGCTGCTTTACGCGTTAAAACGCAGATTAAAGCTCAAAACGTCTTTTTTTGCTAAAATAGCTTTTCAAGCATTTAGATCGCGGGAAATCGTTCAAATAGACGTAATTTAATAAAAACGAATAATAAATTCGTCGTTTTATGCTGTTTTACGCGTTAAAACGCAGATTAAAGCTTCACAACGTGCGTTTTGCTAAAATAAGCATTTTCAAAATTTTAGATCGTTGAAATCGTTCAAACAGAAGCAATTAATAAAAACGAATAATAAAATTCGTCTTTTTTAATGCTGTTTTACCTGTTAAAACGAGATTAAAGCTCAAACGCTGTTTTGCTAAAATAAGCATTTTCAAGATTTAGATCGTTGAAATCGTTCAAATAGAAGCAATTAATAAAAAGAATAATAAAATTTCGTGTTTTATGTGTTTTACGCGTTAAAACGCTGATTAAAGCTCAAAACGTCTGTTTTGCTAAAAAAGCATTTTCAAGCATTTTTAGATCGTTGAAACGTTAAAAGACGCAATATTAATAAAAACGAATAATAAAATTTCGTCGTTTTATCCGTTTTACGCGTCAAAACGCAATTAAAGCTCAAACGTTGTTTTGCTAAAACAAACATTTTCAAGCATTTTAGATCGTTGAAACGGCAAAAGAAGCATATTAATAAAAACGAATAAAAAAAAATTCGTCGTTTTATGTGTTTTACCGTTAAAACGCAGATTAAAGCTCAAACGCTGTTTTTAAAAAATAAGCATTTTAAAGCATTTTTAGATCGTTGAAATCGTTCAAATAGACGCAATAAAAAAAACGAATAATAAAAATTTCGTCGTTTTATGTGTTTACGTTAAAAACGCAGAATAAAGCTAAAAACGTGCTGTTTTGTTTAAAATAAGCATTTTCAAGCATTTTAGATCGTTGAAATCGTTCAAAAGACGGCAATATTAATAAAACGAATAATAAAAATTTCGTTTTTTTAAGCTGTTTTACGCGTTAAAACGCAGATTAAAGCTCAAAAACGTGCTGTTTTGCTAAAATATGCATTTTCAAGCATTTTGACCCGTTGAAATCGTTCAAATAGACGCAATATTAATAAAAACGAATAATAAAAATTTCGTCGTTTTAGCGTTTTACGCGTTAAAACGCAGATTAAAGCCCCAAACGTGCTGTTTTGTTTAAAAAAAGCTTTTTTAAAATTTTAGATTTCCGTTAAAAAAAAG
>NW_027047823.1:0-12545 GCF_025399875.1 Dalotia coriaria | reverse complement strand
ATTTTTTAAAAATGCTTGAAAAGCTTATTTTACAAAACAGCACGTTTGAGCTGAAATCTGCTTTTTAACGCGTAAAACAGCATAAAACGACAATTTTTATTATTCTTTTTTATTAATATTGCGTCTATTTGAACGATTTCAACGATCTAGAATGCTTGAAAATGCTTATTTTAGCAAAACAGCACTTTTGAGCTTTAATCTGCGTTTTAACGCTTAAAACAGCATAAAACACGAATTTTTATTATTCGTTTTTATTAATATGCGTCTGAACGATTTCAACGATCTAAAATGCTTGAAAATGCTTATTTTAGCAAAACAGCACGTTTTGAGCTTTATTCACGTTTTAAGCGTAAAACAGCATAAAAACGACAATTTTTATTATTCGTTGTTTATTAATATTGCGTCTATGAACGATTTCAACGATCTAAAATGCTTGAAAATGCTTATTTTAGCAAAACAGCACGTTTTGAGCTTTAATCTGCGTTTAACGCGTAAAACATAAAACGACAGATTTTTATTATTCGTTTTAAATATTGCGTCTATTTGAACGTTTAAACGATCTAAAATGCTTGAAAATTATTTTAGCATAACAACGTTTAAAAGCTTTAACTGCGATTTTAACGCGTAAAACAGCATAAAATGACAGATTTTTATTATTCGTTTTTATTAATATTCTTCTATTTGACGATTTCGAACGATCTAAAATGTTAAAATGCTTATTTAGCAAAACAGCACGTTTGAGCTTTAATCTGCGTTTTAACGCGTAAAACAAAAAACGCGAAATTTTCTTATTCGTTTTATTAATATTGCGTCTTTGAACGATTTCAACGATCTAAAATGCTTGAAAATGCTTATTTTAGCAAAACAGCCGTTTTGAGCTTTATTGCGTTTAACGCGTAAACACATAAAACGACGAAATTTTATTATTCGTTTTTATTTTTTATTGCGTCTATTTGAACGATTTCAACGATCTAAAATGCTTGAAAATGCTTATTTTAGCAAAACAGCCTTTTGAGCTTCAATCTGCGTTTTAACGCGTAAAACAGCATAGAAACGACGAATTTTTATTATTCGTTTTTTTATTATTGCTTCTATTTGAACGATTTCAACGATCTAAAAATGCTTGAAAATGCTTATTTTGCAAAACAGCACGTTTGAGCTTTAATCTGCGTTTTAACGCGTAAAACAGCATAAAACGACGAATTTTTATTATTCGTTTTATTAATATTGCTTCTATTTAAACGATTTCAACGATCTAAAATGCTTGAAAATGCTTATTTTAGCAAAACAGCACGTTTTGAGCTGAAATCTGCGTTTTAACGCGTAAAACAGCATAAAACGACAATTTTTTATTATTCGTTTTTTATTAATATTGCGTCTATTTGAAACGATTTCAACGATCTAGAATGCTTGAAAATGCTTATTTTAGCAAAACAGCACGTTTTGAGTTTAATCTGCGTTTTAACGCGTAAAACAGCATAAAACGATGAATTTTTTATTATTCCTTTTTATTATATTGCGTCTATTTGAACGATTTCAACGCGATCTAAAATGCTTGAAAATGATTATTTTAGCAAAAACAGCACGCTTTATGCTTTAATCTTCGTTTTAACCCGCAAAACAGCATAAAACGACGAAATTTTTATTATTCGTTTTCATTAATATTGACGTTATTTCGAACGATTTCAACTGATCTAAAATTTTGCAAAAATGCTTATTTTAGCATTTAAACACGTTTTAGCTTTAAATCAGCATTTTAACGCGTAACAGCTTAAAATCGACGAATTTTTTATTATTCGTTTTTATTAATATTGCTTCTATTTGAAACGATTTCAACGAATCAAAACGCTTGAATTATGCTTATTTTAAGCAAAACAGCACGTTTATGAGCTTTAATCTCGTTTTAACGCGTAAAACTAGCATAAACGACGAATTTTTATTATTCGTTTTAATAATGCTTCTATTTGAACATTTCAACGATCTAAAAGCTTGAATGCTTATTTTAAGCAAAACAGCACGTTTTGAGCTTTTAATCTGCGTTTTTAACGGTAAAACAGCATACATTAACGACGAATTTTTCATTAAAATCGTTTTTATTAATATTGCGCATTGAACGATTTCAACGATCTAAAATGCTTTAAAGCTAATTTTAGCAAAACAGCACGTTTTTGAGCTTTAATCTGCTTTTTAATGCGTAAACATTTCAGCATAAAAACGACGAAATTTTTATTATCGTTTTATTAAACTATTGCTTCTATTTGAACGATTTCAACGATCTAAAAATGCTTGAAAATGCTTATTTTAAAGCAAAACGTTTACGTTTTGATTTTAATCTGCGTTTTAACGCGTAAAACAGCATTAAAACGACGATTTTTTATTATTCGTTTTTTATTAATATGCTTCTATTTGACGATTTTAACGGTAAAATGCTTGAAAATGCTTATTTTAGCAAAACAGCACGTTTTGAGCTTTTAATCTGCGTTTTAACGCGTAAACAGCATAAAACGACGAATTTTATTATTCGTTTTTATTAATATTGCGTCTATTTTAACGATTTCAACGATCTAAAATGCTTGAAAATGCTTATTTTAGCAAACAGCACGTTTTGAGTCTTTAATCTGCGTTTTAACGCGTAAAACAAGATAAAAACGACGAATTTTTATTCGTTTTTATTAATATGCGTCTATTTAAACGGATTTCACGATCTAAAATGCTTGAAAATGCTTATTTTAGCAAAACAGCAATGTTTTGAGCTTAACAGCGTTTTAACGCGTAAAAGCTTAACATAAAACGACAATTTTTATTATTCGTTTTTATTAATATTGCTTCTATTTGAACGATTTCAACGATCTAAAATGCTTGAAAATGCTTATTTTAGCAAAACAGCACGTTTTGAGCTTTAATCTGCGTTTTAACGCGTAAAACAACATAAAAACGACGAATTTTTATTATTCGTTTTTATTAATATTGCGTCTATTTGAACGATTTCGACGATCTAAAATGCTTGAAAATGCTTATTTTAGCAAAACAGCCCTTTGAGCTTTAATCGCGTTTTAACGCGTAAAACAGCATAAAACGACGAATTTTTATTATTCGTTTTATTAATATTGCTCTATTTGAACGATTTCAACGATCTAAAATGCTTGAAAATGCTTATTTTAGCAAAAGCAGCACGTTTTGAGCTTTAATCTGCGTTTTAACGCGTAAAACAGCCTAAAATGACGAATTTTTATTATTCGTTTTTATTAATATTGCTTCTATTTGAACAATTTCAACGATCTAAAATGCTTGAAAATGCTTATTTTTTAGCAAAACACCCGTTGTGAGTTTTAATCGGGTTTTTAAGGTAAAACAGCATAAAACGACAAAATTTTTTATTATTCTTTTTTTATTAACTTTTGCCTTTTTGGGAAAGTTTCAAGGGGATCTAAAAGGGCTTGAAAATGCTTTTTTTTAGCAAAACAGCACGTTTTGAGCTTTAATCTGTTTTTTTAACGCGTAAAACAGCATAAAAACAAAAATTTTTTATTATTCTTTTTTTATTAATATTGCGTCTATTTGAACGATTTCAACGATCTAAAATCTTAAAAATCTTATTTTAGAAAAAACAGCATTTTTGAGTTTTAATCTGCGTTTTAAGCAAAAAAACATAAAACGACGAATTTTTATTTTTCGTTTTATTAATATTGTTTCTATTTGAACGATTTCAACGATTTAAAATGCTTGAAAATGCTTATTTTAGAAAAACAGCACGTTTTGAGTTTTTAATCTTTTTTAACGCGTAACAAAACAAAAAAACGACGAATTTTTATTATTCGTTTTTTTTAAATTTTTCTTCTTTTTGGGAACGATTTCAACGATCTAAAATGCTTGAAAATGCTTATTTTAGAAAAAAGAATTTTTGAGTTTTTAATCTGCGTTTTAACGCGTAAAACAGCATAAAAACACAAATTTTTTTATTATTCTTTTTTATTAATATTGCGTCTATTTGAACGTTTTCCCAAGGGGATCTAAAATGCTTAAAAAATGCTTATTTTAGCAAAACAGCACTTTTTGGGAAGCTTTAATCTGGGGTTTTAACGCGTAAAACAGCAAAAAAAACGACGAATTTTTTTTTTTCGTTTTTATTAATTTTTCCCGGTCTTTTTGGGAACGTTTTCCCAACGATCAAAAAAATGCTTAAAAAATGCTTATTTTACATAACAGCCGTTTTGAGCTTTAATCTGCGTTTTAAGGGCGTAAAACAGCAAAAAAATGAGGGAATTTTTTTTTTTTCCTTTTTTTTATTAATATTGCTTCTATTTGAACGATTTCAACGATATAAAATGCTTGAAAATGCTTATATTTAGCAAAACAGCACGTTTTGAGAAATCTGCGTTTTAACGCGTAAAACAGCTAAAACGAAATTTTATTATTCGTTTTTATTAATATTGCGTCTATTTGAACGATTTCAACGATCTAGAATGCTTGAAAATGCTTATTTTAGCAAAACAACGTTTTGAGCTTTAATCTGCTTTTTAACGCGAAAACAGTTATATAAACGACGAATTTTTATTATTCGTTTTTTAATAATATTGCTTCTATTTGAACGATTTCAACGATCTAAATGCTTGAAAATGCTTATTTTAGCAAAAAAAGCACGTTTTGAGCTTTAATCTGCGTTTTAACGCGTAAAACAGCATAAAAACGAGCAAATTTTTATTATCTTTTTTTATTAATTTTGCGTCTATTTGAACGATTTCAACGATCTAAAATGCTTAAAAAATGCTTATTTTAGCAAAACAGCACGTTTTGAGGCTTTAATCTGCGTTTTAACGCGTAAAACAGCATAAAACGACGATTTTTATTATTCGTTTTTATTAATATTGCTTCTATTTGAACGATTTCAACGATTTAAAATGCTTGAAAATGCTTATTTTAGCAAAACAGCACGTTTTGAGCTTTAATCTGCGTTTTAACGCGTAAAACAGCATAAAAAGAAGATTTTTTTATTATCCGTTTTATTAATATTGCTTCTATTTGAACGATTTCAACGATCTAAAATGCTTGAAAAATGCTTATTTTAGCAAAACAGCACGTTTTGAGTTTTAATCTGCGTTTTAACGCGTAAAACAGCATGCACGACGAATTTTTTTATTATTCGTTTTTATTAATATTGCGTCTATTTGAACGTGATTTCAACGATCTAAAATGTTTGAAAATGCTTTATTTGTGCAAAACAGCCCCGTTTGAGTTTCTTTTAATCTGCGTTTTAATGCGTAAAAACAGCATAAAACGACGCACTTTTTATTATTCGTTTTATTAATATTGCTTCTATTTGAACGATTTCAACGATCTAAAAAATGCTGAAAATGCTTATTTTAGCAAAACAGCACGTTTTGAGCTTTAATCTCAGTTTTAACGCGTAAAACAGCATAAAATGACGAGACTTTTAATTATTCGTTTTTATTAATATTGCTTCTATTTAAAACGATTTCTAACGATCTAAAAATGCTTGAAAATGCTTATTTTAGCAAAACAGCACGTTTGAGCTTTAATTTGCGTTTTAACGCGTAAAACAAGCATAAAACGACGAAATTTTTTATTATTCGTTTTATTAATATTGCTTCTATTTGAACGATTTTCAACGATCTAAAATGCTTGAAAATGCTTATTTTAGCAAAAACAGCACGTTTTTGAGCTGGTAATCTGCGTTTCAACGCGTAAAAACAGCATAAAAACGACGAATTCTTTATTATTCGTTTTATTAATATTGCGTCTATTTGAACGATTTCAACGATCTAGAATGCTTTGAAAATGCTTATATTTTAGCAAAACAGCACGTTTCTGAGCTTTAATCTGCGTTTTAACGCGTAAAAGAGCATAAAACGACGAATTTTTTTATTATCTGTTTTTATTAATATTGCGTCTATTTGAACGATTTCAACGATCTAAAAATGCTTGAAAATACTTTCTATTTTAGCAAAAACAGCACGTTTTGAGCTCTATTCTGCGTTTAACGCGTAAAACAGCATAAAACGACAAAAATTTTACATTATCTGTTTTTTATTTTATTGCGTCTGCTCTGAACGATTTCAACGATTCAAAAATGCTTGAAAATGCTTATTTTAGCAAAACAGCACGTTTTGAGCTTTAATCTGCGTTTTAACGCGTAAAACAGCATAACAACGACGAATTTTTTATTATTCCCTTTATTAATATTGTGTCTATTTGAACGATTTCTAAACGCGATCTAAAATGCTTTGAAAAATGATTATTTTAAAGCAAACAGCACGTTTTGAGCTTTAATTCGTTTTAACCCGTAAAACAGCATAAAACGACGAAATGACATATTATTCGTTTTTCATTAATATTGCGTCTATTGGAACGATTTCAACGATCTAAAATTCTGAAAATGCTTATTTTAGCAAAACAGCACGTTTTAGCTTTAATCTGCGTTTTAACGCGTAAAACAGCATAAAAACGACGAATTTTTTATTATTCGTTTTTATTAATAATATTGTTTCTATTTGAACGATTTCAACGATCTAAAATGCTTGAATATGTTTATTTTAGCAAAACAGCACGTTTTGAGCTTTAATCTGCGCCACCGCGTAAAACAGCATAAAAACGACGAATATTTTATTATTCGTTTTTAATAATATTGCTTCTATTTTAACGATTTCAACGATCTAAAATGCTTGAAAATGTGCTTATTATTTTAGCAAAACAGCACGTTTTGAGCTTTAATCTGCGTTTTAACGCGTAAAACAGCATAAAAACGACGAATTTTTTATTATTCGTTTTATTAATATTGCGTCTATTTGAACGATTTCAACGATCTAAAATGCCGCTTGAAAATCCTTATTTTAGCAAAACAGCACGTTTTGAGTTTCTAATCTGCGCGTTTTAACGTTGCAAAACAGCATAAAACGACGAATTTTTATTATTCGTTTTTTATTAATATTGCTTCTATTTGAACGATTTAACGATCTAAAACAAGCTTGAAAATGCTTATTTTAGCAAAAACAGCATCGTTTTGAGCTTTATTCTGCGTTTTAACGCGTAAAACAGCATAAAAACGACGAAATTTTTTATTATTCGTTTTTATTAATATTGCGTCTATTTGAACGGATTCAACGATCTAAAATGCTTGAAAATGCTTATTTTAGCAAAATGTTATGTTTTTGAGCTTTAATCTGCGTTTTAACGCGTAAAACAGCATAAAATGACAAATTTTATTATTCGTTTTTATTAATATTGCTTCTATTTAACGATTTTAACGATCTAAAATGCTTGAAAAATGTTTATTTTAGCAAAACAGCACGTTTTGAGTTTTAATCTGCGTTTTAACGCGTAAAAACAGCATAAAAACGACGAAATTTTTTATTATTCCCTTTTATTAATATTGTTTCTATTTGAACGATTTCAACGATCTAAAAATGCTGAAAATGCTTTATTTTACAAAAACAGCACGTTTTGAGTTTTAATCTGCGTTTCAACGCGTAAAACAGCATAAAACGACGAATTTTTTATTATTCGTTTTTATTAATATTGCGTCTATTTGAACGATTTCAACGATCTAAAATGTTTGAAAAATGCTTATTTTAGCAAAACAGCATCGTTTTGCGCTTTAATCAGCGTTTTAATCATAAACAGCATAAAACGACGAAATTTTTATTATTCGTTTTTATTAATATTGCGTCTATTTGGAACGATTTCAACGATCTAAAAATTTCTTGAAAATGCTTATTTTAGCAAAACAGCACGTTTTGAGTTTTAATCTGCGTTTTAACGCGTAAAACAGCATAAAAAACGACAAAATTTTTTAATATTCTTCGTTTTTATTAATATTAAGCCACGGAACGATTTCAACGGGATCTAAAATGCTTGGAATGCTTATTTTAGCAAAACAACAGCACGTTTTGCTTTAAATCTGCGTTTTAACTGAAAACAGCATAAAAACGACGAAATTTATTATTCGTTTTATTAATATTGCGTCTATTTGAACGATTTCAACGATCTAAAATGCTTGCAAATGTGCTTATTTTAAAGCAAAACGGCACGTTTTGAGCTTTTATCTGCGTTTTAACGCGTAAAACAGCATAAAAACGACGAATTTTTATTATTCGTTTTATATTAATATTGCTTCTATTTCTGAACGATTTCCCAACGATCTAAAATGCTTGAAAAATGCTTATTTTAGCAAAACAGCACGTTTTGAGCTTTAATCTGCGTTTTAACGCGTAAAACAGCATAAAAACGACGAAATTTATTATTCGTTTTTATTAATATTGCGTCTATTTGAACGATTTCAACGTGATCTTAAATGCTTGAAAATGCTTTATTTTAGCAAAACAGCACGTTTTGAGCTTTAATCTGCGCTTTAACGCGTAAAATGTTACAAAACGACGAATTTTTATTATCTGTTTTTATTAATATTGTTTATTTGAACGATTTCAACGCTCTAAAATGCTTGGAAAATGCTTATTTTAGCAAAACAGCACGTATTGAGTTTAATCTGCGTTTTAACGCGTAAAACAGCATAAAAACGACGAATTTTTTATTATTCGTTTTATTAATAATGCTTCTATTTGAACGATTTCAATGATCTAAAATGCTGAAAATGTTTATTATTATTTTAGCAAAACAGCACGTTTTGAGCTTTAATCTGCGCGTTTTAACGCGTAAACAGCATAAAAACGACGAATTTTTTATTATTCGTTTTATTAATATTGCGTCTATTTGAACGATTTCAACGATCTAAAATGCTTCTGAAAATGTTACTAAAATGGTACGTTTGAGTCCAACTGCGTTTTAACGCGTAAAATGGTGCGCATAAAAACGACGAATTTTTATTATTCGTTTTTATTAATATTGTTTCTATTTGAACGATTTCAACGATCTAAAATGCTTGAAAATGCTTATTTTAGCAAAAACAGCACGTTTTGAGCTTTATTCCGCGTTTTAACGCGTAAAACAGCATAAAAATGACGAATTTTTATTATTCGTTTTTTAATAAT
Organism: Dalotia coriaria; assembly: GCF_025399875.1. NCBI lineage: Eukaryota > Metazoa > Arthropoda > Insecta > Coleoptera > Staphylinidae > Dalotia > Dalotia coriaria. The sequence continues at coordinate 3,543 of NW_027047823.1, read as the reverse complement.
ATTGCTTCTATTTAAAACGATTTCCGCAACGATCTAAAATGCTTTGAAAAATGCTTATTTTAGCAAAACAGCACGTTTTGAGTTTTAATCTGCGTTTTAACGCGTAAACAAGCATGTAAAACGACGAATTTTATTATTCGTTTTTATTAATATTGCCGTATTCTGGAACGATTTCAACGATCTAAAATGCTTGAAAATGCTTATTATTTTAGCAAACAGCACGTTTTGAGCTTTTATTCTGCGTTTTACCGCGCAAAAACAGCATGTAAAACGACGAAATTTTATTATTCGTTTTTATTAATATTGCTTCTATTTGAACGATTTCAACGATCTAAAATGCTTGAAAATGCTTATTTTAGCAAAACAGCACGTTTTGAGCTTTATCCTGCGTTTTAACGCGTAAAACAGCATAAAAATGACGAATTTTTATTATTCGTTTTTATTAATATTGCTTCTATTTAAACGATTTCAACGATCTAAAATGCTTGAAAATGCTTATTTTAGCAAAACAGCACGTTTTGAGTTTTAATCTGCGTTTTAACGCGTAAAACAGCATAAAAACGACGAATTTTTATTATTCCTTTTAATTATATTGCTTCTATTTGAACGATTTCAACGATCTAAAATGCTTGAAAATGCTTATTTTAGCAAAACAGCACGTTTTGAGCTTTATTCTGCGTTTTAACGCGCTAAAACAGCATAAAAACGACGAAATTTTTATTATTCGTTTTTATTAATATTGCGTCTATTTGAACGATTTCAACGATCTAAAATGCTTGAAAATGCTTATATTAGCAAAACAGCACGTTTTGAGCTTTAATCTGCGTTTTAACGCGTAAAACAGCATGTAAAATTACGAATTTTTATTATTCGTTTTTATTAATATTGCTTCTATTTAAACGATTTCAACGATCTAAAATGCTTGAAAATGCTTATTTTAGCAAAACAGCACGTTTTGAGCTTTAATCTGCGTTTTATCGCGTAAAACAGCATAAAACGACGAATTTTTATTATTCGTTTTATTAGTATTGCTTCTATTTGAACGATTTCAACGATCTAAAATGCTTGAAAATGCTTATTTTAGCAAAACAGCACGTTTTGAGCTTTAATCTGCGTTTAACGCGTAAAACAGCATAAAATGACGAATTTTTATTATTCGTTTTTTTTTTATTGCGTCTATTTGATCGATTTCAACGATTAAAATGCTTGAAAATGCTTATTTTAGCAAAACAGCACGTTTTGAGTTTTAATCTGCGTTTTAACGCGTAAAACAGCAAAAAAACGACGAATTTTTATTATTCCTTTTATTAATATTGCGTCTATTTGAACGATTTCAACGATCTAAAATGCTTGAAAATGATTATTTTAGCAAAACAGCACGTTTTGAGTTTAATCTCGTTTTAACCGTAAAACAGCATAAAACGACGAAATTTTATTATTCGTTTTTCATTAATATTGCGTCTATTTGAACGATTTCAACGATCTAAAATGCTTGAAAATGCTTATTTTAGCAAAACAGCCCTTTTGAGTTTAATCTGCGTTTTAACGCGTAAACAGCATAGAAACGACGAATTTTTTATTATTCGTTTTTATTAATATTGCTTCTATTTGAACGATTTCAACGATCTAAAATGCTTGAAAATGCTTATTTTAGCAAAACAGCACGTTTTGAGCTTTAATCTGCGTTTTAACGCGTAAAACAGCATAAAAATGACAAATTTTTTAATTATTCGTTTTTATTAATATTGCTTCTATTTAAACGATTTCAACGATCTAAAATGCTTGAAAATGCTTATTTTAGCAAAACAGCACGTTTTGAGCTGAAATCTGCGTTTTAACGCGTAAAACAGCATAAAACGACGAATTTTTATTATTCGTTTTTATTAATATTGCGTCTATTTGAACGATTTCAACGATCTAGAATGCTGGAAAATGCTTATTTTAGCAAAACAGCACGTTTTGAGCTTTTAATCTGCGTTTTAACGCGTAAAACAGCATAAAACGACGAATTTTTATTATTCGTTTTTATTAATATTGCTTCTATTTGAACGATTTCAACGATCTAAAATGCTTGAAAATGCTTATTTTAGCAAAACAGCACGTTTTGAGCTTTAATCTGCGTTTTAACGCGTAAAACAGCATAAAAACGACGAATTTTTATTATTCGTTTTATAATATTGCTTCTATTTGAAACGATTTCAACGATCTAAAATGCTTGAAAATGCTTATTTTAGCAAAACAGCACGTTTTGAGCTTTAATCTGCGTTTTAACGCGTAAAACAGCATAAAAACGACGAATTTTTATTATTCGTTTTTATTAATATTGCGTCTATTTGAACGATTTCAACGATCTAAAATGCTTGAAAATGCTTATTTTAGCAAAACAGCACGTTTTGAGCTTTTAATCTGCGTTTTAACGCGTAAAACAGCATAAAAACGACGAATTTTTTATTATTCGTTTTTATTAATATTGCTCTATTTGAACGATTTCAACGATCTAAAATGCTTGAAAATGCTTATTTTAGCAAAACAGCACGTTTTGAGCTTTAATCTGCGTTTTAACGCGTAAAACAGCATAAAAACGCGAATTTTTATTATTCGTTTTTATTATATTGCGTCTATTTGAACGATTTCAACGATCTAAAATGCTTGAAAATGCTTATTTTAGCAAAACAGCACGTTTTGAGTTTAATCTGCGTTTTAACGCGTAAAACAGCATAAAACGACGAATTTTTATTATTCTTTTTATTAATATTGCTCTATTTGAACGATTTCAACGATCTAAAATGCTTGAAAATGTTATTTTAGCAAAACAGCAGTTTTGAGCTTTAATCTCGTTTTAACGCGTAAAACAGCTAAAACGACGAATTTTTTATTATTCGTTTTATTAATATTGTCTATTTGAACGATTTCAACGATCTAAAATTTGAAAATGCTTATTTTAGCAAAACAGCACGTTTTGAGCTTTAATCTGCGTTTTAACGCGTAAAACACATAAAACGACGAATTTTTATTATTCGTTTTTATTAATATTGCTCTATTTGAACGATTTCAACGATCTAAAAGCTGATTGCTTATTTTAGCAAAACAGCACGTTTAAGACGTTTTAACGCTTTAAAACAGCTAAAATGACGATTTTTATTATTCGTTTTTAATTAATATTGCTTCATTTGACGATTTAACGATCTAAATGCTTGAAAATGCTTATTTAGCAAATTTACGTTTTGAGTTTTAATCTGCGTTTTAACGCGTAAACAGCATAAAAACACGAATTTTTTTATCGTTTTTATTATATTGCGTTTTAACATTAACGATCTAAAATGCTTGAAATGTTATTTTTGAAAAAGCCTTTTGACTTTAATCTGCGTTAAGCGTAAAAAGCTAAAACGACGATTTTTTTATTCGTTTTTATTAAATGCTTCTATTTAACGATTTAACGATCTAATTTGAAATGCTTATTTTGAAAGAGTTTTAGTTTAATCGCTTTAACGCGTAAAACAGCATAAAACGACGATTTTTTTATTTCGTTTATTAAGCTAAACA
>NW_027047822.1:0-12547 GCF_025399875.1 Dalotia coriaria | reverse complement strand
CAAAACTTTGTTTTTTAAAAAAGCTTTTCGTTTTGTGTAAATCGTTCAAAAGAGCATTTTAAAAACAATAATAAAAATTTCGTTTTTAGGTTTTACGCGTTAAAACGCTGTTAAAGCCAAAATTTTGTTAAAAAAGCATTTAGCATTTAATCGTTAAATTAAAGACAATATTAATAAAAAAATAAAAATTTCTTGTTTTTAGCTTTTACGCGTTAAAGCTAAACCCCGTGTTTTGTTTAAAAAAAACATTTAACTTTAATGTTAAATCGTTAAAAACGAATATTTAAAACGAATAAAAAAATTCTTTTTTATTTTTCCCTAAAGCAGATTAAACTCAAAACGGCTGTTTTGCAAAATAACATTTTCAGCATTTTAGATCGTTGAAATCGTTCAAATAAGCAATTAATAAAAACGAATATAAAATTCGTCGTTTTTATCTGTTTTCGTTAAACGCAGATTAAGCTCAAACGTCTGTTTTGTAAAATAACATTTTCAAATTTTAGATCGTTGAAATCGTTCAAATAGACAATAAAAAACGAATAATAAAAATTCGCGTTTTATGCTGTTTTTCGCGTTAAAACGCAGATTAAAACTCAAAACGTGCTGTTTTGCTAAAATAATCATTTTCAAGCATTTTAGATCGTTGAAATCGTTCAAATAGAGCAATATTAATAAAAACGAATAATAAAAATTTCGTCGTTTTTATGCTGTTTTACGCGTTAAAACGCAGATTAAAGCTCAAAACGTGCTTTTTGCTAAAATAAGCATTTTCAGCATTTTAGATCGTTGAAATCGTTCAAATAGACGCAATATTAATAAAAACGAATAATAAAAATTTCGTTTTTTTTTATGCTGTTTTACGCGTTAAACGCAGATTAAAGCTCAAAACGTGCTGTTTTTGCTAAAATAACATTTTCAAGCATTTTAGATCGTTGAAATCGTTTCAAATAGAAGCAATATTATAAAAACGAATAATAAAAATTCGTCGTTTTTATGCTTGTTTTACGCGTTAAAACGCGATTAAAGCTCAAAACGTGCTGTTTTGCTAAAATAAGCATTTTCAAGCATTTTAGATCGTTGAAATCGTTCAAATAGAACAATATTAAAAAAAACGAATAATAAAAATTTCGTCGTTTTTTAGCTGTTTACGCGTTAAAACGCAGATTAAAGTCAAAACGCTGTTTTGCTAAAATAAGCATTTTTCAAGCATTTTAGATCGTTGAAATCGTTCAAATAAGCATTTAATAAAACGAATAATAAAAATTCGTCGTTTTATGCTGTTTTACGCGTTAAAACGCAGATTAAAAGCTCAAAACGTGCTGTTTTGCTAAAATAACATTTTCAAGCATTTTAGATCGTTGAAATCTTCAAATAGACGCAATATTAATAAAACGAATAATAAAAATTCGTCGTTTTATGCTTTTACGCGTTAAAACGCAGATTAAACTCAAAACGTGCTGTTTTGCTAAAATAAGCATTTTCAAGCATTTTAGATCGTTGAAATCGTTCAAATAGAGCAATATAAAAAACGAATAATAAAAATTCGTCGTTTTATGCTGTTTTACGCGTTAAAACGCAGATTAAAGCTCAAAACGATGGCATTTTTAGCAAGTAAATCACATTTTCAGGCATTTTAGATCGTTGAAATCGTTCAAATAGACGCAATATTAACGAATAATAAAAATTTCGTCGTTTTATGCTGTTTTACGCGTTGAAACGCAGATTAAAACTCAAAACAGGCTGTTTTTGCTAAAATAAGCATTTTCAAGCATTTAGATCGTTGAAATCGTTCAAATAGAAGCAATATTAATAAAAACGAATAATAAAAATTCGTCGTTTTTATGCTGTTTACGCGTTAAAACGCAGATTAAAAGCTCAAAACATTGCTGTTTTGCTAAAATATCATTTCAAGCATTTTAGATCGTTGAAATCGTTCAAATAGACGCAATATTAATAAAAACGAATAATAAAAATTTACGTCGTTTTTATGCTGTTTACGCGTTAAGAAGCAGATTAAAAGCTCAAAACGCGCTGTTTTTGCTAAGATAAGCATTTTCAAGCATTTTAGATCGTTGAAATCGTTCAAATAGAAACAATATTAATAAAAACGAATAATAATAAAATTCGCGCACATGCTGTTTTGCACGCGTTAAAACGCAGATTAAGCTCAAAACGTGCTGTTTTTGCGAAAATAATCATTTTCAAGCATTTTTAGATCGTTGAAATCGTTCAAATAGACGCAATATTTAATATAAAACCGAATAATAAAAATTTCGTCGTTTTTATGTGCTGTTTTACGCGTTAAACGCCAGATTAAAAGCTCAAAACGTGTTGTATTTGCTTTAAAAATAAGTCATTTTTCAAGCATTTTAGATCGTTGAAATCGTTCAAAATAGACGCAATATTAACGAATAATAAAAATTTCGTCGTTTTTCTGCTTGTTTTTGCGCGTTAAAACGCAGATTAAAACTCAAACGAGCTGTTTTGCTAAAATAAGCATTTTCGAAAGCATTTTAGATCGTTGAAATCGTTCCAAATGCGACTTTAATATTAATAAAAACGAATAATAAAAATTCAAATTACGTTTTTATGCTGTTTACGTTAAGCCGCGATTTAAAAACTCAAAACGTGCTGTTTTGCTTTAAAATTAATCATTTTTCAAGCATTTTTAGATCGTTGAAATCACGTTTAAATAGACGCAATATTAATAAAAAACGAATAATAAAAATTTCGTGGGTTTTATGCTGTTTTACGCGTTAAACGCAGATTTAAAAGCTCAAAACGCGCTGTTTTGCCTAAAATAAGCATTTTCAAGCGCGTTTTAGATCGTAGAAAACGTTCAAATAGAAGTAATATTAATAAAAACGAATAATAAAAATTCAGTAGTTTTACATGCTGTTTTACGCGTTAAAACGCAGATTAAAGCTCAAAACGTGCTGTTTTGCTAAAATAATCATTTTTCAAGTATTTTAGATGTTGAAATCGTTCGAATGAGGCGCAATATTAATAAAAACGAATAATAAAAATTTCGTCGTTTTTATGCTGTTTTACGCGTTTCCAGCATTTTAGATCGTTGAAATCGTTCAAATAGAAGCAATATTAATAAAAAACGAATAATAAAAATTCGTCGTTTTTTATGCTGTTTTTACGGTAAAACGCAGATTAAAAGCTCAAAACGTGCTGTTTTGCTAAAATAAGCATTTCAAGCATTTAGATCATTGAAATCGTTTCGTGGTACAATATTAATAAAAACGAATAATAAAAAATTCGTCGTTTATATGCTGTTTACGCGTTAAACACCGAATTAAAAGCTCAAAACGTGCTGTTTTGCTAAAATAATCATTTTTCAAGCATTTTGAATCGTTGAAATCGTTTCCAGAAATGGGCGCAATATTAATAAACAGCGATAATAAAAGGCTGCGTTTGTTTTATGCTGTTTTTACGCGTTAAAACGCAGATTAAAGCTCAAAACGCTGTTTTGATAAGCATTTTCAAGCATTTTTAGATTGGCGGAAATCGCAGGTTTCCGTGAAGCAATATTGGCAAAGCGAATAATAAAAAATTCGTCGTTTTGTAACGGTACGCGTTAAAACGCAGATTAAAGCTTTCAAAACGTGCTGTTTTGCTAAAATAATCATTTTCAGCATTTTTAGATCGTTGGAAATCGTTTCGATATGAAAACGTAATAAAACGAAAAAATAAAAAATTCGTCGTTTTATGCTGTTTTGCGTTAAAACGCAGATTAAAACTCAAAACGTGCTGTTTTGCTAAAATAATATTTTCAAAGCATTTTAGATCGTTGAAATCGTTCAAATGAGCATAATATTAATAAAAAGCGAATAATAAAGTACATGCGTTTTTTTTTTATGCTGTTTTACGCGTTAAAAACGCAGATTAAAGAGCAAAACGTCCTGTTTTTTGCTTTAAAATAAGCATTTTCAAGCATTTTAGATCGTTGAAATCGTTCAAATAGAAGCAATATTAATAAAAACGAATAATAAAAATTCGTCGTTTTTTTGTACTTATTTTTACGTTAAGAAACGTAGATTAAAGCTCAAAACGTGCTGTTTTTGCTGCGAATAATCACTTTCAAGCATTTTAGATCGATTTGAAATCGTTGGAAATAGACGCAATATTAATAAAAACGAAAAATAAAAAATTTTGTCGTTTTTATGCTTGTTTTACGCGTTAAAACGCGTTAAAGCCAAAACGTGCTGTTTTGCTGAAATACTTGTTACTTTCAGAAGCATTTTTAGATCGTTGAAATCGTTCCAAATAGAAGCAATATTTAATGGCAGATAATAAAATTCGTCGTTTTATGCTGTTTTGCCGCGTTAAAAACGCAATTAAAGTTCAAAACGTGCTGTTTTGCTAAAATAATCATTTTCAAGCGTTTTAGATCGTTTGAAATCCCGTTCAAATAGACGCAGCCATTGGCAGAAGCGAATAATAAAAATTTCGTCGTTTTTATGCTGTTTACGCGTTAAAACGCAGATTAAAGCTCAAACGATGCTTTCTGTTTTGCTAAAATGTAAACATTTTCAGCACTTTTAAATCTTTGGAAATCGTTCAAATAGAAGTAATATTAATAAAAACGAATAATAAAAATACGTCGTTTTTATGCTTTTTACGCGTTAAAACGCAGATTAAAACTCAAAACGTGCTGTTTTATTTAAAATAATCATTTTCAAGCATATTAGATCGTTGAAATCGTTCAAATAGACGCAATAATAAAAACGAATAATAAATGGCTAAAATGTTTTTATGCTGTTTGCGGGTTAAAACGCGTTAAAGCTCAAACGTGCTGTTTTCTTCGTCATAAGCATTTTTCAAGCATTTTAAATCTTTGAAATCGTTCAAATAGAAGCAATATTAATAAAAAAACGAATAATAAAAATACGTCGTTTTTTATGCTTACGCGTTAAAACGCAGATTAAAGCTCAAAACGTGCTGTTTTACTAAAATAATCATTTTCAAACAGTAGATCCGTTGAAATCGTTCAAATAGACGCAATATTAATAAAAAACGAATAATAAATATTTCGTCGTTTTTACATGCTGTTTTACGCGTTAAAACGCAGATTAAGCCTCCAAAACGTGCTGTTTTTGCTGAAATAAGCATTTTCAAGCATTTTAGATCGTTGGAAATCGTTCAAATAGAAACAATATTAATAAAAACGAATAATAAAAAAATTCGTCGTTTTTATGCTGTTTTACGCGTTAAAACGCAGATTAAAACTCAAAACGTGCTGTTTTTGTTAAAATAATCATTTTCAAGCATTTTTTTAGATCGTTGAAAATCACGTTCAAACCGGGCCGCAATATTAATAAAACGAATAATAAAATTTCGTCGTTTTTTATGCTGTTTTACGCGTTAAACACAGATTAAAGCTCAAAACATGCTGTTTTATACAAAATAAAAGCATTTTCAAGCATTTTTAGATCGTTGAAATCGTTCAAATCGAAGCAATATTAATAAAAAACGAATAATAATAAAAAAAATCGTCGTTTTTATTCTGTTTTACGCGTTAAAACGCAGGTAAAGCTCAAAACGTGCTGTTTTGCTAAAATAATCATTTTCAAAAAGCATTTTTTTTTTTAGATCACGTTGAAATCGATGCAAATAGACGCAATATTAACAATAAAAACGAAGATAATAAAAAATTTCGTCGTTTTTATGCTGTTTTACGCGTTAAAACGCAGATTAAAGCTCAAACGCGCTGTTTTGCTAAAATAAAGCATTTTCAAGCATTTTAGATCGCTGAAATCGTTCAAAATAGAAGCAATATTAATAAAAACGAATAAAATATTAGTCGTTTTATGCTGTTCGTTAAAACGCAGATTAAAACTCAAAACGTGCTGTTTTGCTAAAATGTCATTTTCAAGCATTTTTAGATCGTTGAAATCCTCGTTCAAATAGACGCAATATTAATAAAAACGAATAATCAAAATTTAAAATGAACATGCTTGTTTACGCGTTAAAACGCAGATTAAAGCTCAAAAACGTGCACATTTTTGCTAAAATAAGCATTTTCAAGCATTTTTAAATCTTTGAAATCGTTCAAATAGAAGCAATATTAATAAAAACGAATAATAAAATACGTCACGTTTTATGCTTTTTACGCGTTAAAACGCAGATTAAAAGTCTTTTGGCAAAAAAAAAATTTTAAATTTTGCTTGTTTAAAAAAACGCAAAAAAAAAAAAATTAAAAATTTCTTTTTTAGCTTTTTAGCGTTAAAACCGTTAAATCCCGTTTTTAAAAGTTTTTAAATTTTTGTTGTAAATCCCCAAAAAAGAAAAATAAAAAAAAAAAAAAAATTGTGTTTTAAGCTTTTTGGGTTTAAAAAGATCAAAAGCTCAAAACGTGCTGTTTTGCTAAAATAATCATTTAAACATTTTTAGATCGTTGAAATCGTTGAAATAGACGCAATATTAATAAAAGAATTTCGTCGTTTTTTATGCTGTTTACGTGTTAAAACGCAGATTAAAACTCAAAAACGTGCTGTTTTGCTTAAAATAAGCATTTTTCAAGCATTTTAGATCGTTGAAATCGTTACGTTCAAATAGAAGCAATATTAATAGAAGCGAATAATAAAAATTCGTCGTTTTTTTATGCTGTTTTTTTTGTATGCGTTAAAACGCAGATTAATGCTCAAAACGTGCTGTTTGGCTAAAATAATCATTTTCAAGCATTTTTAGATCGTTGAAATCGTTCAAATAGACGCAATATTAATAAAAACAGATAATAAAATTTCGTCGTTTTATGCTGTTTTACGCGCGTTAAAACGCAGATGAAAGCTCAAAACGTGCTGTTTTGCTAAAAATAAAGACATTTTCAGCATTTTAGATCGTTGAAATCGTTCAAATAGAAGCAATATTAATAAAAACGAATAATAAAAAAATTCGTCGTTTTATGCTGTTTTACGCGTTAAAACGCAGATTAAACTCGAAACGTGCTGTTTTGCTAAAATAATCATTTTCAAGCATTTTAGATCGTTGAAATCGTTCCAAATAGACGCAATATTAATAAAAACGAATAATAAAAATTTCGTCGTTTTTGCTGTTTTGAATTAAAACGCAGATTAAAGCTCAAAACGTGCTGTTTTAAAATAGTATTTTCAAGCATTTTATATCGTTGAAATTGTTGTTCAAATAGACGCAATATTAATAAAAACGAATAATACAAAATTAAAACGCAGATTAAAGCTCAAAACGTGCTGTTTTTGCTAAAATAATCATTTTCAAGCATTTTTAGATCGTTTGAAATCGTTCCAAATAGACCTGTATTAATAAAAACGAATAGCCAAAATTTCGTCGTTTTTATGCTGTTTTACGCGTTAAAACGCAGATTAAAGCTCAAAACGTGCTGTTTTAAAATAAACATTTTTCAAGCATTATAAATCGTTGAAATCGTTCAAATAGAAACAATATTAATAAAAACGAATAATAAAAATTCGTCGTTTTTATGCTGTTTTTACGCGTTAAAACGCAGATTAAAGCTCAAAACGTGCTGTTTTGCTAAAATAATCATTTTCAAGCATTTTAGATCGTTGAAATCGTTGAAATAGACGCAATATTAATAAAAAGAGATTTCGTCGTTTTATGCGATTTTACGTGTTAAAACGCAGATTAAAAACTCAAAACATTGCTGTTTTAAAAATAAGCATTTTCAAGCATTTTAGATCGTTGAAATCGTTCAAATAGAAGCAATATTAATAAAAACGAATAATAAAAATTCGTCGTTTTTATGCTTTTGTTTTATGCGTTAAAACGCTGATTAATGCTCAAAACGTGCTGTTTGGCTAAAATAGTATTTTAAGCATTTTAGATCGTTTGGAAATCGTTCAAATAGACAGTAATAAAAACGAATAATAAAAATTTCGTCGTTTTTTATGCTGTTTTACGCGTTAAAACGCAGATGAGAAACTCAAAACGTGCTGTTTTGCTAAAATAAGCATTTTCAAGCATTTTTAGATCGTTGAAATCGTTCAAATAGAAACATATTAATAAAAACGAATAATAAAAAATTCGTCGTTTTATGCTGTTTACGCGTTAAACGCAGATTAAAACTCAAAACGTGCTGTTTTGCTAAAATAATAATCATTTTACCAGAAGCATTTTTAGATCGTTTGAAATCGTTCAAATAGACGCAATATTAATGAAAAACGAATAATAAAAATTTCGTCGTTTTTGCTGTTTTACGCGTTAAAACGCAGATTAAAACTCAAAACGTGCTGTTTTGCTAAAATAATCATTTTTCAAGCATTTTATATCGTTGAAATTGTTCAAATAGACGCAATATTAATAAAAACGAATAATAAAAGGTAAAACGCAGACAAAGCTCAAAACGTGCTGTTTGCTAAAATAATCATTTTAAAGCATTTTTAGATCGTTGAAATCGTTCAAATAGACGCAATATTAATAAAAACGAATAATAAAAATTTCGTCGTTTTTTATGCTGTTTGCGTTTAAAACGCAGATTAAAAGCTCAAAACGCGCGCTGTTTTTTGCTAAAATAAGCATTTTCAAGCATTTTAGATCGTTGAAATCGTTCAAATAGAAGCAATAGTAATAAAAAACGAATAATAAAAATTCGTCGTTTTTATGCTGTTTTACGCGTTAAGAAACGCAGATTAAAAGCTCAAAACGTGCTGTTATGTAGTGTGTTTTCCGTTTGATCGTTTTGAAATCGTTCAAATAGACGCAATATTAATAAAAACGAATAATAATAAAAATTTGGTGGACTTTTATGCTGTTTTTATGCGTTAAAACGCTGATTAATACTCAAAACGTGCTGTTTGGCTAAAATAATCATTTTCCAAGCATTTTAGACCACGTTGGGAAATCGTTCAAATAGACGCAATATTAATAAAAACGAATATGCAAAATTTCGTCGTTTTTTATGCTGTTTTGCGTTAAACGCAGATGAAAGCTCAAAACGTGCTGTTTTTGCTAAAATAAAAGCATTTTTCAAGCATTTTAGATGCTGGGGAAATCGTTCAAATAGAAACAATATTAATAAAAACGAATAAATAAAAATTCGTCGTTTTATGCTGTTTTGCACGCGATTAAAACGCAGATTAAAGCTCAAAACGATGCTGTTTTGCTAAAATAATCATTTTCAAACATTTTTTAGATCGTTGAAATCGTTCAAATAGACGCAATGTTAGTAAAAACGAATAATAAAAATTTCGTCGTTTTTTTGCTGTTTACTGCGTTAAAACGCAGATTAAAGCTCAAAACGATGCTGTTTTGCCACAAAATAGTATTTTCAGTAACATATCGTTGAAATTGTTCAAATAGACGCAATATTAATAAAAACGAATAATAAAAAATTAAAACGCAGATTAAAAGCTCAAAAACGGTGCTGTTTTGCGCTGCGTAATCATTTTCAAGCATTTTAGATCGTTGGGAAATCGTTTCAAATAGGTACCAATATTAATAAAAACGAATAATAAAAATTTCGTCGTTTTATGCTGTTTTACGCGTTAAAACGCAGATTAAAATAAAACGCGCTGTTTTGCTTTAAAATATCGCGCAAGCGGCGGCGATCGTTGAAATCGTTCAAATAGAAGCAATATTAATAAAAAACGAATAATAAAAATTTGATCGTTTTTATGCTGTTTTGCGCGGTAAGGCACAGATTAAAGCTCAAAACGTGCTGTTATGCTAAAATAATAATCATTTTAAAGCATTTTTAGATCGTTGATCGTTCAAATGAAACAATATTAATAAAAACGAATAATATTAAAATTTCGTCGTTTTTTATGCTGTTTACGCGTTAAAACGCAGATTAAAGAAGCTCAGAAACGTGCTGTTTTGCTAAAATAATAATTTTCAAGCATTTTTAGATCGTTGAAATCGTTTAAAATAGATGCAATATTAATAAAAACGAATAATAAAATTTCGTCGTGTTTATGCTGTTTTACGCGTTAAGAAACGCAGATTAGCTCAAAACGCGCTGTTTTGCTAAAATAAGCATTTTCAAGCATTTTAGATCGTTGAAATCGTTCAAATAGAAGCAATATTAATAAAAACGAATAATAAAAAATTCACGTCGTTTTTATGCTGTTTTACACTGATTAAAACGCAGATTAAAACTCAAAACGTGCTGTTTTGCTAAAATAATCATTTTCAAACATTTTTAGATCGTTAAAATCGTTCAAATAGACGCAATATTAATAAAAACGAATAATAAAATTTCGTCGTTTATGCTGTTTACGCGATTAAAACGCAGTTAAACTCGAAGCCGTGCTGTTTTGCTAAAATAAGCATTTTTCAAGCATTTTTTGATGGTGAAATCCGTTTTAAATAGAGCAATGTGTAAAACGAATGGCAAAAATTCGTCGTTTTGCTGCTGTTTTACGCGTTAAAACGCAGATTAAAACTCAAAACGTGCTGTTTTTGCTCAAATAAACATTTTCAAGCATTTTAGATCGTTGAAATCGTTCCAAATACGGGAGAAATATTAAGCAAAAAACGAATAATAAAAAATTCGTCGTTTTATTCTATTTTACGCGTTAAAACGGAACCGAAGCGCAAAACGGTACGCTTTGTTTGCTAAAATAATCATTTTCAGCTTGTGCAGATCGTTTGAAATCGTTCAAATAGACGCAATATTAATAAAAGGCGAATAATAAAAATTTAAAGTACGTTTTTATGCTGTTTTACGCGTTAAAACACAGATTAAAAGCTCAAAACGCGCTGTTTTTGCTAAAATAAGCATTTTCAAGCATTTTTAGATCGTTGTCGTTCAGAAGTAAACAATATTAATAAAAACGAATAATAAAAATTCATACGTTTTTATGCCTGTTTAACGCTTTAAAACGCAGATTAAAGCTCAAAACGTGCTGTTTTGCTAAAATAATCATTTTCAAGCACATTTTGTTTTCGATCGTTGAAATCGTTCAAATAGACGCAATATTAATAAAAACGAATAATAAAGAACGTGGTTTTATGCTGTTTTACGCGTTAAAACGCAGATTAAAGCTCAAAACGCGCCATTTTGCTAAAATAAAGCATTTTTCAAGCATTTTTAGATCGTTGAAATCGTTCCAAATGAAGCAATATTAATAAAAAACGAATAATAAAAAATTCGTCGTTTTTTATGCTGTTTTACGCGTTAAAACGCAGATTAAAAACTCAAAACGTGCTGTTATGCTAAAATAATCATTTTCAAGCATTTTAGATCGTTTGAAATCGTTCAAATAGACGCAATATTAATAAAAAACGAATAATAAAAAATTCGTCGTTTTTATGCTGTTTTAATACGTTAAAACGCTGATTAATACTCAAAACGTGCTGTTTGGCTAAAATAATCATTTTCAAGCATTTTAGACCGTTGAAATCGTTCAAAATAGACGCAATATTTAACAAAACGAATAATAAAAAATTTTGACCGTTTTTTATGCCATTTTTACGCGTTAAAACGCAGATGAAAGCTCAAAAACGTGCTGTTTTGCTAAAATAATAAGCATTTTCAAGCATTTTAGATCGTTGAAATCGTTCAAATAGAAGCAATATTAATAAAAACGAATAATAAAAAATTCGTCGTTTTTATGCTGTACGCGTTAAAACGCAGATTAAAGCTCAAAACGATGCTGTTTTGCTGAAATAATCATTTTCAAAGCATTTTAGATCGTTTAAATCGTTCAAATAGAAGCAATATTAAAAAAAACGAATAATAAAAATTCGTCGTTTTATGCCTTTTACGCGTTAAAACGCAGATTCCAAAACGCTGTTATGCTAAAATAATCATTTTAACTTTTATCGTTAAACGTTCAAATAGAAGCAATATTAATAAAAAAATAATAAAAATTTCGTCGTTTTTATGCTGTTTTACGCGTTAAAACGCAGATTAAAGCTCAAAACTGCTGTTTTGCTAAAATAATAATTTTCAAGACTTTTAGATCGTTTGAAATGTTAAATAGAAACAATATTAAAAAAAAAATTTTAAAATTTTGTCGTTTTATGCTGTATTACGCGTTAAAACGCAGAGGCTCAACGGTGTTTTGCAAAATAAGCATTTATCAAGCTTTAGATCGTTGAAAGTTCAATAGAAGCAAAATTAATAAAACGAATAATAAAATTTCGTCGTTTTATGCTGTATTTCCGTTAAAACGCAATTGCTAAAACGGCTGTTTTGCTGCAAATAACATTTTAAAACTTAATCGTGAAAATAAACGAACAAATAAAAAAATTAGTGTTTTCCGTTAAAACGGATTAAAGCTCAAACGTGTGCTTTTGCTAAAATAAATTTCGTCTTTTGATCGTGAAATCGTTTTCAAATAGAAGCAATAATTAATAAAAACGAATAACAAAAATTTTAAAATTTTATGTGTTTTGCGTTAAAACGCAGATTAAAGCTCAAAACGCGTTTTGCTCAAAAAGCATTTTCAAGCTTTTAGATCGTTGAAATCGTTCAAAGGAAACTATTAATAAAAACGAATAAAAAAAATTCGTCTTTTTTTATGCTTTTTTTCCCGGTTAAAAAAAAACTCAAAACGTGCTGTTTTGCTAAAATAATCATTTTCAAGTTTTTTAGATC
>NW_027047821.1:0-12551 GCF_025399875.1 Dalotia coriaria | reverse complement strand
TAATAAAAAAATCGTCAGCACATGCTGTTTTTACGCGTTAAAACGCAGATTAAACTCAAAACGATGCTGTTTGCTAAAATAAGCATTTTTCAAGCATTTTTAGATCGTTGAAATCGTTCAAATAGAAGCAATATTAATAAAACGAATAATATAAAAATTTCACCGTCGTTTTTATGCTGTTTTCGCGTTAAAACGCAGATTAATGCTCAAAACGTGCTGTTTTGCTAAAATAAAGCATTTTCAAGCATTTTTAGATCGTTAAATCGTTTAAATAGAAGCAATATTAATAAAAAGCGAATAATAAAAATTCGTCGTGTTTATATGCTGTTTACGCGTTAAAACACAGATTAAAGCTCAAAACGTGCTGTTATTTTGCTAAAATAAGCATTTTCAAGCATTTTTAGATCGACGAATCGTTCAAATAAAACAATATTAATACAAAAAACGAATAATAAAAAATTCGTCGACATGCTGTTTTACGCGTTAAAGGCGCAGGGTAAAACTCAAAACGTGCTGTTTTGCTAAAATAAGCATTTTCAAGCATTTTTAGATCGTTGAAATCGTTCAAATAGACGCAATAAAAATAAAAACGAATATTAAAAATTTCGTCGTTTTTATGCTGTTTTACGCGTTAAAACACAGATTAAAACTCAAAACGTGCTGTTTTTTGCTAAAATAAACATTTTCAAGCATTTTAGATCGTTGCGTCGTTCAAATAAAAGCAATATTAATAAAAACGGAATAATAAAATTCGTCGTTTTATGCTGTTTTTACGCGTTAAAACGCAGATTAAAAACTCAAAACGTGCTGTTTTTTGCTAAAATAAGCATTTTCAAGCATTTTAGATCGTTGAAATCGTTCAAATAAGACGCAATAAAAATAAAAAACCAATAATAAAAATTTCGTCGTTTTTTAGCCAGCTTGTTTTGCGCGTTAAAACGCAAATAAACTCAAAACGTGCTGTTTTGCTAAAATAAGCATTTTCAAGCATTTAGATCGTTGAAATCACGTTTAAATATACGCAATATTAATAAAACGAATATGTAAAAATTTCGTCGTTTTTTATGCTGTTTTACGCGTTAAAACGCAGATTAAAACTTAAAACGTGCTGTTTTAGCACAAAATAAGCGTTTTCAAGCATTTTAGATCGTTGAAATCGTTCAAATAGAAGCAATATTAATAAAAACGAATAATGAAAAATTCGTCGTTTTTATGCTGTTTTTACGCGTTAAAACGCAGATTAAAGCTCAAAACGTGCTGTTTTGCTAAAATAAGCATTTTCAAGCATTTTAGATCGTTGAAAACGTTCAAATAGACGCAATATTAATAAAAACGAATAATAAAAATGTCGTCGTTTTGCTGCTGTTTCACGCGTTCGGCGCTGATTAAACTCAAAACGTGCTGTTTTTGCTAAAATAAGCATTTTCCAGCATTTTTAGATCGTTGAAATCGTTCAAATAGGCAATATTATTAAAACGAATAATAAAATTCGTCACGTTTTATGCTGTTTTTACGCGCAAAACGCAGATTAAAGCTCAAAACGTGCTGTTTTGCTAAAAATAAACATTTTTCAAGCATTTTAGATCGTTAAAATCGTTCAAATAGACGCAATAAAAATAAAAACGAATAATAAAAATTTCGTCGTTTTTATGCTGTTTACGCGTTAAAACGCAGAATAAAAGCTCAAAACATTGCTGTTTTTGCTAAAATAAGCATTTTCAAGCATTTTAGATCGTTGAAATCGTTTCAAATATATATACGCAATATTAATAAAAACGAATAATAAAAATTTCGTCGTTTTTTATGCTGTTTTACGCGTTAAAACGCAGATTAAAGCTCAAAACGTGCTGTTTGCTAAATAAGCATTTTCAAGCATTTTAGATCGTTTGGAAATCGTTCAAATAGAAGCAATATTAATAAAATACGAATAATAAAAAAATTCGTCATTTTTATGCTGTTTTACGCGTTAAAACGCAGATTAAAAGCTCAAAACGTGCTGTTTTGCTTTAAAATAAGCATTTTCAAGCATTTTAGATCGTTGAAATCGTTCAAATAGACGCAATATTAATAAAAACAAATAATAGAAATTTCGTCGTTTTTATGCTGTTTTACGCGTTAAAACGCTGATTAAAGCTCAAAACGTGCTGTTTTGCTAAAATAAAGCATTTTCAAGCATTTTAGATCGTTGAAATCGTTCAAATAGACGCAATATTAATAAAAACGAATAATAAAATCGTCGCTTTTATGCTGTTTTTTTTTTACGCGTTAAACGCAGATTAAAAGCTCAAAACGTGCTGTTTTGCTAAAATAAAGCATTTTCAAGCATTTTAGATCGTTGAAATCGTTCAAATAGAAGCGAAATATTGGCAAAAACGAATATAATAAAAATTTCGTCGTTTTTATGCTGTTTTACGCGTTAAACGCAGATTAATGCTCAAAACGTGCTGTTTTTGCTAAAGTAAGCATTTTCAAGCATTTTAGATCCGTTGAAATCCGTTTAAATAGAAGCAATATTAATAAAGCAGATAATAAAAAATTCGTCGTGTTTATGCTGTTTTACGCGTTAAAACACAGATTAAAACTCAAAACGTGCTGTTTTTTAGCACAAAATAAGCATTTTCAAGCATTTTAGATCGTTGAAAAGTCGTTAAATAAAAGCAATACCGTAGAAAAACGAATAATAAAAAATTCGTCGTTTTTATGCTGTTTTCACGCGTTAAAACGCAGATTAAAGCTCAAAACGTGCTGTTTTTGCTAAAATAAGCATTTTCAAGCATTTTAGATCGTTGAAATCGTTCAAATAGACGCAATAAAATAAAAACAGATAATAAAAATTTTCGTCGTTTTTTATACTGTTTTACGCGTTAAAACGCAGATTAAAGCTCAAAACGTGCTGTTTTGCTTTAAAATAAGCATTTTCAAGCATTTTAGATCGTTGGAAATCGTTTCAAATAAAAGCAATATTAATAAAAAACGAATAATAAAAATTCGTCGTTTTATGCTGTTTTACGCGTTAAAACGCAGATTAAAAAAGATCAAAACGTGCAGTTTTAGCACAAAATAAGCATTTCAAGCATTTTAGATCGTTGAAATCGTTCAAATAGACGCAATAAAAATAAAAACGAATAATAAAAATTTCGTCGTTTTTACGTAACATTTTACGCGTTAAAACGCAAAAATAAAACTCAAAACGTGCTGTTTTGCTAAAATAAGCATTTTTCAAGCATTTTAGATCGATTTAAATCGTTTAAATATACGCAATATTAATAAAAACGAATAATAAAAATTTCGTCGTTTTTATGCTGTTTACGCGTTAAAACGCAGATTAAAGCAAAACGTGCTGTTTTGCTAAAATAAGCATTTCAAGCATTTTAAGATCGTTGAAATCGTTCAAATAGAAGCAATATTAATAAAAACGAATAATAAAATTCGTCGTTTTATGCTGTTTTACGCGTTAAAACGCAGATTAAAGCTCAAAACGTGCTGTTTTTGCTAAAATAAGCATTTTTCAAGCATTTTTAGATCGTTAGAAAACGTTCAAATAGACGCAATATTAATAAAACGGAGTAATAAAAATTTCGTCGTTTTTATGCTGTTTTACGCGTTAAAACGCTGATTAAAAGCTCAAAACGTGCTGTTTTGCTAAAATAAGCATTTTCAAGCATTTTAGATCGTTGAAATCGTTCAAGTAGACGCAATATTATTAAAAACTAATAATAAAAATTCGTCGTTTTTATGCTGTTTTACGCGTTAAAACGCAGATTAAGCTCAAAACGTGCTGTTTGCTAAATAAGCATTTTCAAAGCATTTTAGATCGTTGAAATCGTTCAAATAGACGCAATATTAATAAAAACGAATAATAAAAATTTCGTCGTTTTGCTGCTGTTTTTACGCGTTAAAACGCTGATTAAAGCTCAAAACGTGTATTTTGCTAAAATAAGCATTTTCTTCAAGCATTTTAGATCAAATTTGTCGTTCCAAATAGAAGCAATAATAATAAGAAACGAATAATAAAAATTCGTCGTTTTTATGCTGTTTTACGCGTTAAAACGCAGAATGAAGCTCAAAACGTACTGTTTTGCTAAAATAAAGCATTTTAAAGCATTTTTAGATCGTTGAAATCGTTTAAATACGCAATATTGTAAAACGAATAATAAAAATTTCGTCGTTTTTATGCTGTTTTACGCGTTAAAACGCAGATTAAAGCAAAACGTGCTGTTTTGCTAAAATAAGCATTTTCAAGCATTTTTAGATCGTTGAAATCGTTCAAAATAGAAGCAATATTAATAAAAACGAATTAATAAAAATTCGTCGTTTTATGCTTGTTTTACGCGTTAAAACGCAGATTAAAACTCAAAACGTGCTGTTTGCTAAAATAAGCATTTTCAAGCATTTTAGATCGTCGAAAACATTTCAAATAGACGCAATATTAATAAAAACGAATAATAAAAATTTCGTCGTTTTTATGCTGTTTTACGCGTTAAAACTGATTAAAACTCAAAACGTGCTGTTTTGCTAAAATAAGCATTTTCAAGCATTTTTAGATCGTTGAAATCGTTCAAATAGACGCAATATTAATAAAAACGAATAATAAAAATTCGTCGTTTTATGCTGTTTTACGCGTTAAAACGCAGATTAAAGCTCAAAACGTGCTGTTTGCTAAAATAAAGCATTTTCAAGCATTTTAGATCGTTGAAATCGTTCAAATAGAAGCAATATTAATAAAAACAAATAATAAAAATTCGTCGTTTTATGCTGTTTTACGCGTTAAAACGCAGATTAAAGCTCAAAACATGCTGTTTTGCTAAAATAAGCATTTTCAAGCATTTTTAGATCGTTGAAATCGTTCAGAATAGAAGTAATATTAATAAAACAAATAATAAAATTCGTCGTTTTATGTATTTGTTTTTACGCGTTAAAACATAGTTAAAAGCTCAAAACGTGCTGTTTTGCTAAAATAAGCATTTTCAAAGCATTTTAGATCGTTGAAATCGTTCAAATAGACGCAATATTAATAAAAACGAATAATAAAATTTCTTCGTTTTTACATGCTGTTTACGTTAAAACGCAGAATAAAACAAAACGTGCTGTTTTAGCACAAAATAAAAGCATTTTCAAGCATTTTAGATCCGTTGAAATCGTTCAAATAGACGCAATATTAATAAAAACAGATAATAAAAATTTCGTCGTTTTTATGCTGTTTACGCGGTAAAACGCAGATTAAAGCTCAAAACGTGCTGTTTTGCTAAAATAAGCATTTTCAAGCATTTTTAGATCGTTGAAATCGTTCAAATAGAAGCAATATTAATAAAAACGAATAATAAAAATTTCGTCGTTTTTTATGCTGTTTTACGCGTTAAAACGCAGAATAAAGCCAAAACGTGCTGTTTTGCTAAAATATAAGCATTTTCAAGCATTTTAGATCGTTGAAATCGTTCAAATAATAGACGCAATAATAAAAACGAATAATAAAAAAATTCGTTTGTTTTATACTGTTTTACGCGTTAAAACGCAGATTAAAGCTCAAAACGTGCTGTTTTGCTAAAATAAGCATTTTCAAGCATTTTAGATCGTTGAAATCGTTCAAATAGACGCAATATTAATAAAAACGAATAATAAAAAATTCGTCGTTTTTTTATGCTGTTTTACGCGTTAAGAAACGCAGATTAAAGCTCAAAACGTGCTGTTTTACGCTAAAATAAGCATTTTCAAGCATTTTGAATCGTTGAAATCCTCGTTCAAATAGACGCAATATTAATAAAAACGAATAATAAAAAATCGTCGTTTTTATGCTGTTTTACGCGTTAAAACGCAGATTACAACTGAAAAGCTTGTGCTGTTTTGCTAAAATAAGCAATTTCAAGCATTTTTAGATCGTTGAAATCGTTCAAATAGAAGCATTATTAATAAAAACGCGAATAATAAAAATTTCGTCGTTTTTTATGCTGTTTTACGCGTTAAAACGCAGATTAAAACTCAAAACGTGCTGTTTTGCTAAAATAAGCATTTTCAAGCATTTTAGATCGTTGAAATCGTTCAAATAGGCGCAATATTAATAAAAACGAATAATAAAAATTTCGTCATTTTTATACTGTTTTTACGCGTTAAAACGCAGATTAAAAGCTCAAAACGTGCTGTTTTGCTAAAATAAAGCATTTTCAAGCATTTTAGATCATTGAAATCGTTTTAAATAGAAGCAATATTAATAAAAAACGAATAATAAAAAATTCGTCGTTTTTTGTAGCTGTTTTACGCGTTAAAACGCAGATTAAAGCTCAAAACGTGCTGTTTTGCTAAAATAAGCATTTTTCAAGCATTTTAGATCGTTGAAATCGTTCAAAATAGAAAACAATATTAATAAAAACGAATAATAAAAATTTCGTCGTTTTTATGCTGTTTTACGCGTTAAAACTTGCGATTAAAACTCAAACGTGCTGTTTTTTTTGCTAAAATAAGCATTTTTCAAGCATTTTTAGATCGTTGAAATCGTTCAAATGGGCGCAATATTAATAAAAAACGAATAATAAAATCGTCGTTTTATGCTGTTTTACGCGTTAAAACGCAGATTAAACTCAAAACGTGCTGTTTTTGCTAAAATAAGCATTTTCCAGCATTTTAGATCCGATAAATCACGTTAAATAGACGCAATATTAATAAAAACGAATAATAAAATTTCGTCATTTTTATGCTGTTTTACGCGTTAAAACGCAGATTAAAGCGCTCAAAAACGTGCTGTTTTGCTAAAATAAAGCATTTTTCAAGCATTTTGAATCACAGAAATCGTTCAAATTGAAGCAATATTAATAAAACGAATAATAAAAATTTCGTCGTTTTTATGCTGTTTTACGCGTTAAAACGCAGAATAAAGCTCAAAACGTGCTTTGTTTTGCTAAAATAAGCATTTCAGCATTTTTAGATCGATTTGAAATCGTTCAAAACAAACGCAATATTAATAAAAACGAATAATAAAAAATTCGTCATTTTATGAAGTTTACGCGTTAAAACGCAGATTACAGCTGAAAACGTGCTGTTTTGCTAAAATAAGCATTTTCAAGCATTTTAGATCGTTGAAATCGTTCAAATAGAAGCAATATTAATAAAAACGAATAATAAAATTTCGTCCTTTTTATGCTGTTTTTTACGCGTTAAAACGCAGATTAAAACTCAAAACGTGCTGTTTTACTACAAAATAAACGCATTTTCAAGCATTTTTTAGATCGTTGAAATCGTTCAAATAGAAGCAATATTAATAAAAAACGAATAATAAAATCGTCGTTTTATGCTTGTTTTACGGGTAAAAACGCAGATTAAAGCTCAAAACGTGCTGTTTTGCTGAAATAAGCATTTTCAAAGCATTTTAGATCGTTGAAATCGTTTAAATAGAAGCAATATTAATAAAAACGAATAATAAAAATTCGTCATTTTATGAAGTTTTACGCGTTAAAACGCAGATTAAAGCTCAAAACGTGCTTTGTTTTGCTAAAATAAGCATTTTCAAGCATTTTTAGATCGTTGAAATCGTTCAAATAGACGCAATATTAATAAACAACAAATAATAAAAATTTCGTCGTTTTTTATGCTGTTTTGCGCGTTAAAACGCAGATTAAAAGCTCAAAACGTGCTGTTTTGCTAAAATAAACATTTTCAAGCATTTTTAGATCGTTGAAATCATCGTTTCGATAGAAGCAATATTAATAAAAAACGAATAATAAAAATTTCGTCGTTTTTTATGCTGTTTTACGCGTTAAAACGCAGATTAAAAGCTCAAAACGTGCTGTTTTGCTAAAATAAGCATTTCAAGCATTTTAGATCGTTGAAATCGTTCCAAATAAACAATGACTAATAAAAACGAATAATAAAAATTTCGTCCTTTTATGCTGTTTACGCGTTAAAAACGCAGATTAAAGCTCAAAACGTGCTGTTTTTGCTAAAATAAAGCATTTTCAAGCATTTTAGATCGTTGAAATCGTTCAAATAGAAACAATATTAATAAAACGAATAGCCAAAAATTTCGTACGACGCGCATTTTACGCGCGTTAAAACGCAGTTAAACTCAAAACGTGCTGTTTTTTGCTAAAATAAGCATTTTCAAGCATTTTAGATCGTTGAAATCGTTCAAATAGACGCAATATTAATAAAAACGAATAATAAAAAAATCGTCGTTTTTATACTTTTGTTTTACGCGTTAAAACGCAGATTAAAATAAAACGTGCTGTTTTGCTAAAATAAGCATTTTCAAGCATTTTTAGATCGTTGAAATCGTTTAAATAGAAGCAATATTAATAAAAACTAATAATAAAAATTCGTCATTTTATGCTGTTTTTGCGATAAAACGCAGATTAAAAGCTAAAACGTGCTGTTTTTGCTAAAATAAGCGCATTTTCAAAGCATTTTAGATCGTTGAAATCGTTCAAATAGACGCAATATTAATAAAAACAGCGAATAATAAAAATTCGTCATTTTTATGAAGTTTTACGCGTTAAAACGCAGATTACAACTGAAAACGTGCTGTTTTGCTAAAATAAAGCATTTTCAAACATTTTAGATCGTTGAAATCGTTCAAATAAGAAACAATATTAATAAAACGAATAATAAAAATTTCGTCGTTTTTATGCTGTTTTACCGCGGTAAAACGCAGATTAAAACTCAAAACGATGCTGTTTTTGCTAAAATAAGCATTTTCAAGCATTTTAGATCGTTGAAATCACGTTCAAATAGAAGCAATATTAATAAAAACGAATAATAAAAATCGTCGTTTTTTATGCTGTTTACGGGTAAAAACGCAGATTAAAGCAAAACGTGCTGTTTTGCTAAAATAAAGCATTTTCAAGCATTTTAGATCGTTGAAATCGTTTAAATAGAGCAATAATGGCAAAACGAATATTGCAAAAATTCGTCATTTTTATGAAGTTTTACGCACGTTAAAACGCAGATTAAAACTCAAAACGATGCTGTTTTGCTTTAAAATAAGCCATTTTTCAAGCATTTTAGATCGTTGAAATCACGTTCCAAATAGACGCAATATTAATAAACAACAAATAATAAAAATTCGTCGTTTTTATGCTGTTTTTACGCGCGTTAAAACGCAGATTAAAGCTCAAAACGTGCTGTTTTGCTAAAATAAGCATTTTCAAGCATTTTAGATCGTTGAAATCGTTCAAATAGGAAACAATATTAATAAAACGAATAATAAAATTTCGTCGTTTTATGCTGTTTTACGCGTTAAAACGCAGATTAAAGCTCAAAACGTACACTTGTTTTGCTAAAATAAAGCTTTCAAGCATTTTAGATCGTTGAAATCGTTCAAATAGAAGCAATATTAATAAAACGAATAATAAAAATTTCGTCCTTTACATGCTGTTTTTACGCGTTAAAACGCAGATTAAAAGCTCAAAACATTAACTTGTTGTTTTGCTAAAATAAGCATTTTCAAGCATTTTAGATCGTTGAAATCGTTCAAATAGAACAATATTAATAAAAACGAATAATAAAATTTCGTCGTTTTTTATGCTGTTTTACGCGTTAAAACGCAGATTAAAGCTCAAAACGTGCTGTTTTGCTAAAATAAGCATTTTCAGCATTTTAGATCGGTTGAAATCACGTTCAAATAGACACGCAATGTAAAAAACGAATAATAAAAAAATCGTCGTTTTATGCTGTTTTACGCGTTAAAACGCAGATTAAAACTCAAAACGTGCTGTTTTTGCTAAAATAAAAGCATTTTCAAGCATTTTAGATCACGTTGAAATCACGTTTAAATAAACAATATTAATAAAAACTAATAATAAAAAATTCGTCATTTTATGCTGTTTACGCGATAAAACGCAGATTAAAGCTCAAAACGTGCTGTTTTGCTAAAATAAGCATTTTCAAGCATTTTAGATCGTTAAAATAGTTCAAATAGACGCAATATTAATAAAAACAGATAATAAAATTTCCTCTCGTTTTTTATGCTGTTTTGCGTTAAAACGCAGAATAAAGCTCAAAACGTGCTGTTTTGTTAAAATAAAGCATTTTTCAAGCATTTTTAGATCGTTGAAATCGTTCAAATAGACGCAATATTAATAAAAACGAATAATAAAAAATTCGTCGTTTTATGCTGGCGCGTTGAAGCGGTGAAACAAAGCATTGCTGTTTTGCTAAAATAAAAGCATTTTCAAAAGCATTTTAGATCCGTTGAAATGTTCAAATAGAAACAATATTAATAAAAACGAATAATAAAAATTTCGTCGTTTTTATGCGCATTTTACGCGTTAAAACGCAGATTCAAGCTCAAAGCAGTGCTGTTTTTGCTAAAATAAAGCATTTTCAAGCATTTTAGATCGTTGAAATCGTTCAAATAGACGCAATATTAATAAAAACGAATAATAAAAAATCGTCGTTTTTTATGCTGTTTTTACGCGTTAAAACGCAGATTAAAACTCAAAACGTGCTGTTTTTTTAACAAAATAAGCATTTTCAAGCATTTTAGATGTTGAAATCCACGTTTAAATAGAAGCAATATTAATAAAAAACTAATAATAAAAATTCGTCATTTTATGCTGTTTTACGCGTTAAAAACGCAGATTAAAGCTCAAACGTGCTGTTTTTGCTTTAAAATAATAAAAGCATTTTCGCTTATTTTAGATGTTAAAATAAAGATTCAAATAAAACGCAATAATGTAAAACGAATAATAAAAAGTTTCACTCACGTTTTTATGCTGTTTTACGCGTTAAACTTTATAGATAAAAGCTCAAAACGTGCTGTTTTGTTAAAATAAGCATTTTCAAGCATTTTAGATCGTTGAAATCGTTGAAATAGACGCAATATTAATAAAAACGAATAATAAAAAATTCGTCGTTTTTATGCTGTTTTACGCGTTAAAACGCAGATTAAAACTCAAAACGTACTGTTTTTGCTAAAATAAGCATTTTCCAGCATTTTAGATCCATTAAGAAATCGTTAAATAGACGCAGCAGTAATAAAAACGAATAATAAAAATTTCGTCGTTTTTATGCTGTTTTTTACGCGTTAAAACGCAGATTAAAGCTCAAAACGTGCTGCTGTTTTGCTAAAATAAGCATTTTCAAGCATTTTTAGATCGTTGAAATCGTTCAAAATGAAGCAATATTAATAAAAACGAATAATAAAATTTCGTCGTTTTTATGCTGTTTTACGCGTTAAAACGCAGAATAAAGCTCAAAACGTGCTGTTTTATAAAATAAGCATTTTCAAGCATTTTAGATCGTTGAAATCACGTTCAAATAGACGCAATATTAATAAAAACGAGTAATAAAATTCGTCGTCATTTTTTATGAAGTTTTACGCGTTAGAAACGCAGTTACGGCTGAAACGTGCTGTTTTTGCTGAAATAAAGCATTTTCAAGCATTTTAGATCGTTAATCACGTTCAAATAGAAGCAATATTAATAAAAACGAATAGCCAGAATTTCGTCGTTTTATGCTGTTTTGCACTTACGTTAAAACGCAGGATTAAAAGCTCAAAACGTGCTGTTTTGCTAAAATAAGCATTTTCAAGCATTTTAGATCGTTGAAATCGTTCAAATAGAAAAATAAAAACGAATAATAAAAAATCGTCGTTTTTATGCTTTTGTTTTACGCGTTAAAACGCAGATTAAAACTCAAAACGTGCTGTTTTGCTAAAATAAAGCATTTTCAAGCATTTTTAGATCGTTGAAATCGTTCAAATAGAAGCAATATTAATAAAAACGAATAATAAAAATTTCGTCCTTTTTTTTGCTTTTTTACGCGTTAAAACGCAGATTAAAGCTAAAAACGTGCTGTTTTGCTAAAATAAAGCATTTTCAAGCATTTTAATCGTTGAAATCGTTCAAATAGAAACAATATTAATAAAAACGAATAAAAAAAATTCTCGTTTTTTTTTTGGGTTAAAACGAAAAAGTTTTTAAAAAAGGCTTTTTGCTAAAAAACTTTTAACTTTTTAGAGGGAAATTTAAATAAAAAAAAATTTTAATAAAACGTTAAAAAAAATTTCGCTTTTTAGCTTTTTCCTTAAAAGCGTTGCTAAAAGTTGTTTTGCTAAAATGCATTTAAGCATTTTTAAAAAATTTAAAAACGCTTTAAAAAAAAAAAAAAAAGGTTTTTTTTTGTTTTAGCTTAAAACCGTTAAAAGTCAAAAGGCTTTTTTAAAATAAAAATTTTCCTTTTAAAATGTTAAACTTTTAAAAAAGGCAAATTAAAAAACAAAAAAAAATTTTTTTTGCTTTTTAGTTTTTCCAGTTAAAAAAAAACGTTTTTTTTTAAAAAAGCATTTTAAATTTAATTTAAAAATTAAAATAAGCTTTATTAAAAACAAAAAAAAAAAATTTCCTTTTTTTTTATTGTTTTAGCTTAAAACCGTAAAAAATCAAAAGGCTTTTTTTAAAAAAAAAATTTTTCGTTTTAGTTTTTCGTTAAAAAAATAAAAAAAAAATTAAAAAAATTTCGTTTTTTTTTTTTACCTTTAAAACGAAATTTAAAAATAAAAGGGTTTTTTTTTTAAAAAAATTTTCGCTTTAACGGAAACTTCAAAAGCGTTTTTAAAAAAAAAT